>NW_020664420.1:60474050-60559225 GCF_002925995.2 Terrapene triunguis | reverse complement strand
CTCCCCCCCCCCTTACCTGCTGCCTGCTTCCCGCGAATCAAATGTTCGCGGGAAGCAGGGGAGGGGGCGGAGTTGGGCCGGGGACTTTGGGGGAGGGGGCGGAGTTTGGGCGGGGTCGGGGGGCGTGGGCGGGGCCCCGTGGAGTGTCCTCTTTTGGGACACTCCACATATGGTAACCCTACTTTCTCCTTGCTGGAGAGAATTTCATAATTGTTAGTGGCACAGAAGCCAAAGGCTGGGAGCTAGAAAAACTAGTGGTTCAGTTGGGAAAGCTTGAGGGGGGGGGGAACCCAAAGAAAATCACTTCTCTCCAGACTCAAACTAATGTTAATTAGAGACAATATACAACTAAGGGCATGTCTTCACTAGCAATATTAAAGTGCTGTGTAGTCGCGGCACCAGTGCTGGGAGAGAGCTCTCCCAGCGCAGTTTAAAAAAAAAAAGAAAGAAAGAAAATCTCCATGAGGGGAATAGCTCCCAGCGCTGGTGCACTGTCTACACTGCCAGTTTACAGCGCTGAAACGTGCAGCGCTCAGGGGGGTGTTTTTTCACCCCCCTGAGCAAGAAAGTTGCAGCGCTATAAAGTGGCAGTGTAGACAAGGCCTAAGAAGAAAGATGGAGCATTTGTTGAAGTGCAGACATTAATAATTTACAGTTAATGAATTTCCCAAGAGTTTTAAGGAGTGACTCTACAGAGGCTTTCAAGCTGTTTACATAGTATTAGATGTCTTTGAAATCTCTGAAAATGGCTGTTTGGAAACCTTTGTGATTTAATGTTTTTTGATAATGAGGGTGGGACAATTGCAAGTGATTTGTCTCCACCTAAGGTTACAAAAGATCAAGACCTACAGTAAACAACAATTTGATAAAAGACAAAAGGGAATTAAGGGCTGGATGTATCTTATTTGTGACATTTCTGTTTCAGACCCAGTGGGACAAGATTAAATGCCTTGCTAGTCAATGAAAAATTGTACTTTTTAATAGATAGAAATTAGTTTTTCCTGAACTTTAGAGCAGCACCTTGTAAAAGAAAATTGAAAACGTATGTGAAGAAATAAGGCTAGCCTGCAACGTTTCGGGTCCAGCAACTACTAGTTCATGAAAAGCAGCAGCACTGACTAGTGTTGTTGGTAAACCAGATTTTGAGGGACGTTACAATAAATCAGTGTCTAGGTAAGACAAGAGACAGATGCCATGTTAATACACAGCCAGTAAAGGCATAAAAAAATCCTTTCCCACTGTTGCAATTTTATGACAACATCATGCACATATAAATAAAACAGTAAAGACAAACAATGTGCTTTTGGGACAGTCAGTTTGAGGACCTGCAGAAATATGGAGAAACAGATGAAATCAACATTTTCAGTAGATGTTCAGGTGCTTTTTTAAAATTAACTTTATATATAAACACAAATCAGTGTTTATCTGCCAGATGGTTAATGAGGGCCAGCCAGGCAACTTCTGTAATTCACAATAATGAATATGGTAATGAGCCTGCATTATAAACTGAAGTGCCGAATGATACATAGTACCTACTTCAACCAGCAAAGCCTTTGGAGTGTTTGATATTAAGAAGAGAAACATTGAATCTCCATAAAGAAATATTGGAAGTAAAATTGAAAGATTCAGTTAAACACTAATTTGAATGAAAGATGCTCAAAGTTTGTTATAAATGTTTTCAACTTTATATCTTTATAAATGTAGTCAACATAGTAAACCAGACTAAAATCAAACCAAAAGGTAAGGTATTTAAAACACAAAACAAGTACAGTTTATGTCTCCAACAACAAATATTTCTATACCAGTATATTCTGTTACCCTTTGCTTACATAAAGGCAACATAACAGGCACATATGAATGGCCATACTGGGTCAGACTAAAAATCCATTTAGGTGAGTATCCTGTCTTCTGACAGTGGCCAATGCCAGGTGATTCAGAGGGAATGAACAGAACAGGTAATCATCACATGATCCATCCCCTGTCACCCATTCCCAGCTTCTGGCAAACAGTGGCTAGGGACACCAGCCCTGACCTATCCTCTATGAATTTATCCAGTTCTTTTTTGAACCTTGTTATAGTCTTGGCCTTCACAACATCCTCTGGCAAAGAATTCCACAGGTTGACTGTGTGTTGTGTGAAGAAGTACTTCCTTCTGTTTGTTTTAAACCTGCTGCCTATTAATTTCATTTGGCGACCCCTAATTCTTGAGTAGGAGAAGGAGTAAATAACACTTATTTACTTTCTCCACATCAGACTGCTGCTAATTACATTGATTTATTTTCATAAAATTAGATGTGCAAATACCATAGTTGGGCATTTAGTACTTCTGTGTGCTAATAACATGGGTGAGTGATTTTGATATTTATACATGCAAAATAGGCGTACCATTTAAAAAAAATCAGTCCCAATGTATCTCTGACAGTCACGCATTCCAAAGAGAATAGAGAAAAATTCCTGTTCTCTGTAGCACTCAGAGGTCAGCGTGGCAAGCTCATGATGGCTCAGCGTGGTGGGATGCAGAAGGGAAAGGAATGGGAAGAGACTACACTGAGGCACTATATACATAAATTAAGACAAAAACATTTCCTGCATATTCATCTGATAGCTGGTGGCTCATAAAGGTGGTGGCCACCTGTCCAAATCCATGAATGGGTTCAGGCACCATGGACTGCAAGCACCATACTGTCCTGCTGGGCATGAGAAAACCTGGGCAAGGAGTCCCATCTCTACCCACTGCCTGATCAGCTACCTTCACGTTTGTACCCTCTTGAAGTGCCCTTCACTTTTCTTGACGTTCTGCAAGGTGCCTCCTTTGGCCTCCCACAGCATTCATGTTATCCAGCATATCTGTTCAATCTGTCCTTCAGAGTGACCTCCATTGTTGGCATATTGTCGAAAAGAGGAAAATCTCAAAGAGGACCTTCCTCTTCTTGTTAGTTTCTGACAGGCTGGCTAATTGAGATCCACCTGTAGGAGCAAGTGAAGTCACAATAGGAGCAGCTGACACCCCATCAGCTGAGTGTCATCTGACAACTTTTACTTATTATTCATCAATAGCTCATTACAATATGCTAATGACCCTGGATCCATACAGCTGTTCTGGACAGCTACCCACTCTGTCCCCACTTCCCTGGATTGGATCTGTTTACTTCCCTGGATTGGATCTGTTTGGCTTATGTGCTGCCTTAAGGAAGCATGCAGTTTGAAAAAAATTTCTTTGAAAATAAAACTTCCCATTAGCTTTAATGCAAGACTGAACCCTGTATGTGGCCATGGAGTGGTATTGCTGCACAAAACTCCCACTGATTTCAGCTTAGACTTTCCTTTATCTACATATACATTCCAGCACTGTTTGAAGTTCTTAATTTCCCTCCAAAAAATTCTTGGCCCTTCATCTTCTAGATCTCAGCCAAAGCTTTCTAAGCTAATAATTTTATCATTTTGATGCAACTGCTTTGTGAATTCTAAGGGTTTGATTGGTCAGTACCATACACCTTATGCAGTCACCTTAATCCTGGGCAACCTGCTGGTTTTTCTGTGGTCCTGGATGCTGGGAAATGTGCCAGCTTAACACTGACTGACTGGAGGAAAGCTCATTGTTTTGAAAATAAACTGCTAGCACTCTGCTCCCCACTGTAGGTGTTTCACTTTCCACCTTCTCTTCTCACTCTTTTACTATTTCTCCTGGTGCTCAGAAAATGTGCCAGTGTAAGTAAAACACATTACTAAGCCTCCATTATACAGATGGAGGGATGCTATGTGGCCAGCAGAAAGCAGTTAAGAAGGTGCCTGCGTATTAACTCATACATGTGCAAAGTGGGTATATAATGCAACCAAATCAAAATGCAAGGGTTTGATTTCCCCTTTGTCCTCTCTTTGCAGAGCTGTAGATTATTATAGTCTCTTAGGCCTGGTCTACACTAACACCCCAATTCGATCTAAGGTACGCAACTTCAGCTACGTGAATAACGTAGCTGAAGTCGACATACCTTAGTTCGAATTTACCGCGGTTCAGACGCGGTCCACACACGGCAGGCAGGCTCCCCCGTCGACTCCGCGGTACTCCTCTCGCTGACGTGGAGTACCGCAGTCGACGGCGAGCACTTCCTGGTTCGAATTATCGCGTCCACACCAGACGCGATAAATCGAACCCGGAAGTTCGATTGCCAGCCGTCGAACTACCGCGGTAGTGTAGACAAGCCCATAGACTCTTGGACTTTAAGGTCAGAAGGGATGATCATCTAGTCTGACCTCCTGCACATCGCAGGCCACAAAACCTCACCCACTCACTCCTGTAATAGACCCCTAACCTCTGGCTGAGTTACTCAAGTACTCAAATTATGATTTAAAGATTTCAAGTTACAGAGAATTCACTTTTTACACTAGTTTACACCTGCAAGTCACCCAGGCCCCATGCTGCAGAGGAAGGCAAAAAAAACCCAGGGTCTCTGCTCTTCTGACCCAGGGGAAAATTCCTTCCTGACCCCAAATATGGTGGTCAGTCAGACCCTGAGCATGTGGGCAAGATCCACCAGCCAGACACCTGGGAAAGAATTATCTTTAGTAACTGAGAGCCCTCCTGTAATGGGGTTCACTCACCACTGTGGCGCCTCCTGCTGGCTGTCTTGGGAATTAGCCAACATCCTGTTCAGGTGATGTCTCACCACTGTCACTCCTGCTCTAGGACCCACGTCTCTTCAAGGACCACGGTGTCCTCTTCAGCAACACAGCCCTCCGGCTGTGCCACACTCTTCCCTTAGTGGCAACTGCAGCAAATTGTCTGGCCACTTCTTAATGGCCCCAGCATCCTCTTTGCCCTTGCCACAGGGCCTCAGCCTGCAAACCCCAGCAGCCAGCCACCATCTGTCTCGCTCCCCCCATCTCTGCTAGCAGCACTGCTCTGTCCAGGGTGCTGGCAGTTCTCTCAGTCCTCCAGAGAGGGAGGCCGGCCTGCCTGCCATCCTTCCTTCTTCCCTCCCTGGGATCCCAGCAGAGAACTGCCTTCCTCTGCCCTGCAGCTCCCTTTTTATATGGGCCTGCTTGGCTGCTACCTTCAGCCCTTCTCTGATTGGCTGCCTCCTGTGCAGCCTCCCTAGGGCTCTATTAACCCCTTAGAGCCCAGTGTGGGGCAGACGCCCCCCTCACTTCCCCCCATCTAGTGTCCCATCAGTGGCCATTGGAGATATTTGCTGCTAGCATTCACAGATCAGCTACATGCCATTGTACCAGCCACATCATACCATCCCCTACATTAATTTATCAAGCTCAGTCTTGAAGCCAGTTAGGTTTTTTGCCCCCACTGTTCCCCTTGGAAGGCTATTCCAAAACTTCATTTCTCTCATGGTTTGAAACCTTTGTCTAATTTCAAGCTTAAACTTGTTGATGGCCAGTTTATATCCATTTGGTCTTGTGTCCACATTGGCGCTCATCTTAAATAACTCCTCTCCCTCCCTGGTATTTATCCCTCTGATGTATTTATATAGAACAATCATATCTCCCCTCAGCCTTCTTTTGTTTAGGCTAAACAAGCCAAGCTCTTTGAGTCTCATCTCATAAGGTAGGTTTTCTATTCCTCTGATCATCCTAGTAGCCCTTCTCTGCACCTGTTCCAGTTTGAATTTATCTTTCTTGAACATGGGAGACCAAAATTGCACACACTATTCCAGATGAGGTCTCACCAATGCCTTGTACAATAGTACTAACAGTTCCCTATCTCTACTGGAAATACCTTTCCTGGTGCATCCTAGGACTGCATTAGCCTTTTTCACTGCCGCATCGCATTGGTGACTCATAGTCATCCTGTGATCAGCCAATATACCCAGGTCTTTCTCTCTGTCACTTCCAACTGGTAAATCCTCAGCTTATAGCAAAAATTCTTGTTGTTATTCCCTAAGAGCATGACCTTGCACTATGCACAACTAACAAGATGTATAACATTTTCCTTTCTTAGGTTTAGTTTAGCAGTTCTCCCTTAGGCAAAATTCCCATTATCTTCAGTGGGCGTTTTGCCCAAGTAAAGACAATAAGTTCAGGGGGTTGGGATAACATTTTTGCTTTGGCCTTACTATGCTTTCATTTTCTTCTCCTCTTTTATTATTCTTAATAAGCACTTCAGGATCCCATCCTAACTGCCTTGTTAATGCCTTTCTTTTGTTCCATTCCCTAACTCAGTCATTTTCCATACATTATCCTGTGCTGTTTGCATTTGCTTGTTCTGCACAGTATGCCTTCCATTATCCAGTTTGTTTTTCTTTTTGTTTCAAACCATGTGGATTCCTTGCCTTCCTTTCTGGCTGTTGGTTGCTTTGGTGTTTCTCAGCACTTTGATATGACTCACTTCATTGCTGCTTTTGATTTGTTGCTCTGATTTGGTATATATTTTAGACATGCAGTATATGCAAACTGTTCAGAATTCTGTTCTAAAAAGAATCACTGACCTTTATGGTATTAATTATTTAAAACATTTCAATTTGCCAGATCAATTTGGAACACTAGCAACATAAACGAGGTCTGATTGAATGTTTTTTGATTCTGCCATTGCATTACCTGACTTTGGAATTGTTTTCAGTGTCCCCCAAATGTAAACTATTTAAATAGGATGAATCAAGCTTGATGAAGATAAGACTTTTATGATTATTTTTTTATGGAAAAAGTAATTCTACTCTTCTATGGGAGGAAAAAACAACTAGGTACCAGACACTCGCCAACCACTCAGACAACCTGAAAGATCTACAAAAAACTAGGAGAGAGAATAATCTGTAAGGTTTCAATAACTCTCTGAGAAAAGGTCACACAGGAAGGAAAATGAACTACCCCTGAGATTTTTGCAGGGAAAACTCACTTAGAAACAATTATCCTAACTACACTATTGGTTTTGGCATCGCTCTCTTCCTTTACCACGCTCATATATGCTGCTTTTTTTCCCCTGTCATTATCTACTTTTCTTTTTCTTTAAATTTTCTTCTCTTCTCCTGCTCCTTCATCGCTCTTCCTTCCTTCCTCTGTATTCACTATTCTGATCTGCCTTTAGTTTTCCACTGTTTTTTATTTTATTTCCTTTTTTAGCACAAGAAGAAATTGAAAATAAATAAGTCCTACCCGGATGGGCTGATGACTTCTATTTACATCATCTGAGATAGCAACTTGAATCATATTCTAGGAATATGGACACCAAAGGCTAGATCGGGATAGAGATTTAGGTACCTAACTGCCACTTTAGGCACCTGCATCCAAAATGTAGATTCTCAAAACCCCTGCTCATCTCTCACCTAGCCCTGTAAGTGCCTAAGTTCTCAAGGCACCTAAGTTTCCACAGATGAAGTCCCTATGGTACCTAAATTCCTGCTGTGTAAGTAAATTCCAATGCCGCTGAGCTACTCAGTGCTCATGTCCCAGTGGGATCCTCAAACTAGGCATTTCCCCATCTTGCCCACAGGGCCTGATCCAACAGGTATGCTCAGAGATTGCCTACCAGATTCAGCCCTGAATAAAACAGATGAGATAGGGGTGCTACCTCTTAACTTATATCCCAGTGGTTAAAGCACTCAACCACAATGTGAGGGGACCTAGGTACAAATCCCCACTCTGCCTGATGTGGCGCAAGGACTTAAACCAAGGTCTCCCACCTCCTGGTGAATGCATTAATCACTGAGCTATAGGATATTCTGGGGTGGATTTCTCTAAATTTCTCCTATTGAAGCTGTTCCACTTTGCATGAAATACTTAAATAGTCATTGGGGCAGAGAGAGAGAGAATGATTCTACAGCCCAGGAGCTGGGGCACTCACCTGGGAGACCCAGCTTCCAATTCCTGCTCCAATGACTATTTAAGTATTTCATGTACAGTGGAACAGGATCTACCAGAGATATTAAGAGAACTAGAGGTGAGGGTGCTCACTGGGGAGGTTGGAGACCTAGGGTCAAATCCCTGCTACACATAAGGCAGCGTGGAGCTTTGAATCCGCATCTCCCACAGCCTAGATGAGTGTTCTAACCACAGAGCTATCTCCTTCTCTGTCTTTACCATAAAGCATCAACCTGGCATAGGCATCTAACTCCAGGAGAGGCTTCACAACTGTGAATCCTAAGTGGAGATAGGTGCCTCCCTCTGCCATGGACTTGGGTGCCTAACTCCCTTTGAGGGGTTTGTCCCCACTCCCTTTGAGGGGTGGGGACACTCCCCACCCTTCGCAGTATTATTACTGGCTAGTTTAGGCAGCTCTCTGCTCAGCATGCTGACATTTGTGAATCCCATTCTTAGACATCTAGCTTTCTCCATTGAATTGTACAGGGTGCCTGGGTACCTAACTCAGGCTGGTGGCAGGCCATCCAAAACTAGTCTTTGAATGCTGAGCATAAGTCCTCTTTGTGGACTCTAGTCCCCAGACTCTAAGTACTCAGAATTATTCTCAGCCTCCTAATTCTTTTCAATAATATCACTAAACTTTCAAAATACCTGCAAAATTTGCTAGCACATCAATTTGCATATGCAAAATTTGTATTTCTCCATATAAATAGAAAAAATTATTAGTTATATTATTTGTGAAACAGTAGTGCCTAGAAGTCAGGATCCCATTGGGCTAGGTACTGTACAGACATATAGCAAAGAGCCAGTCCCTGCTCTGAAAAGCTTACAGTATAAGTAATGTCATGCATAAATACACAATCCTGGATCCACATACAAATGAGTGTAAATATTTACAAATGTAAATATGGGAGGCTCTGTTTTAAAATCTCACCAGAAATTTGAGCTAGGATTTTCAAAGGGAGTTAGGCATCCAGGTCAATCAATTGAAATTCAATGGGATTTGGGACCCTGACTCTCTTAGATTTAGATTATGCTTTAAGAATCAGGATAATTACTGCTGAGTCATCCTATCCACCACCCAGCATATAAAGGGAGTGGGCATACCTCTTTGAGCAAAGACTAAGGCTGAGGAGCATCTGAGCTTTGGGAGACTTGATCAGCTGAGTTTATGTTAGAGGTGTTGTTTCTGCTGAATCCCAGAATCTGAATGCGTTTGGCCCCTCAGGGGCCTGATCCAAAACCCATTGATATCAGAAGTAATTTTTCTATTGACCTCAATGGACTTTGGCACAGACCCAGGGCCGGCGCTTCCATTAGCTGACCCCAGGCGGTCACCTACAGCGGCAGGATTTGGGGGGCGTCATTTTGCCGTCCTCGGCGGAAATTTGGCGGCGGGGGGGTCCTTCCACTCCGGGTCTTCGGCGGAAATTCGGCGGCGGGTCCTTCACTCGCTCCGGGACCCGCCGCCGAAGTGCCCCGAAGATGCGGAGCAGAAGGATCCCCGCCACCGAATGCTCAGAGGAGGAGCGCTGCCGCCTAGGGCAGCAAAAACCCTGGTGCCGTTCCTGCACAGACCTTAACTCTGTGAGAATGGAGTATTAGGACTCAATCCATTTATATTATCAAAAAAAGTGTTGTATTTTTCCAATGGCACTATTTATTTAATGCTTGGAAGAGCCTTAAAACCACTTATCAAGTTAAAAACAATTATTCACTATATGCAAATAATTTTATTCATTATTTGGATTGTGGGCTTTTGTTACTTCAAATGTTCCAGCAGAATCAAGTTCATAGTGGAAACCACAGTTTTTGATACCCCACCAAAAAGTTAACTACTAATTTATATTTGACCTTGCTTGGTGCAAAGTTCATTGTAGAGATTAGCACAAAAAATAATAATTTAGATTCACAATTATCACTTAGAAATTCTCTAATAGCATTTTTGTGTGTGTTCTGTGGGGGGGAAGAAAAGGGGAAGTGCAGGAAAGATTGTTTTCTATTGACATAAAAGTTGTCCCATAATGGTTAGATTAACAGCAAGAATAATTACCAGCTCAGTGGGTAGGCTGCTACAGTTGTTTTTTCAGCGTTGGCAGATTGCACATACACACCTGTTGAGTTTTGCTACCATGTAAAAATCGAATAAGTTATATTCAGGGCAAATTGTGATGCATATTCTTCTCTATGATGGATTTATGTTTCTGTTTTTAAAGTCTGAGCCTTAACTAATAGTTGCAGTACAAATTAACAATAACAATGTATGTATGGAAATTATGAGTGCATTTTCCCAGTTCATTCCAAAATAAGCTTGCTATCTACATGAAATACAACTGTGACTCCATGAATAATTCTTAATAAACTTGAATGTAAGCTGAAAGTCAACCATGATAAATACCAGTGAAATATGGCTGCTGTTTCCACATCTCCTATTCAGGAGCTTGTTCGTATGAGATTATTACTTTTAACAACTATTTATTCAGGAAAAATTTAGCATAAAATCTAAGAGTTTTGGAAACTTGATACAGAGTAAACTCATCAATATTCACCAGTATGTTGTTTTATCATAAATTCCTTGATGTGCATTGCATTCTTTGTCAACATATTCTTGCTGACATATATATTTTAACAGAAAAAGCTTTTCTAAAAAATCTGATTCAACTGTTTATTGAGTTGGTGTCAGGGATATGAATGACCACCCAGCATAGACTAACACAAAAGACCAAATTCTGATTTTAGTTACACTACTGTAAAGCTGAAGAAAATCCCCTGAATTAGGTTTTTAAAGTCAAATAGATTACGTGAATACAAACTAGGTCTGATGCATATGTTTGGGCTGAGCCCTATCCTTCCCTATATGGGAGAAACTCATGAAGGGGCCAGGGAACTTTGAGAGTTTGAACTGATGAAGATTCCTTTAGCTTCTATTACAGGACCAGGATTTGTCCATATATGGAACTGGGAGGGGGTGAAACCCATCAATTCTGCAATTGTCCTGAGATCCATAGAAAGTTCCTATGGCTCTCAAGATACCCCCCCCCCCCCCCGCCAAAAGAGAGATGCTTATGTAGAAGCCTGGCGCCTGTTTGTTGTTTCCCAAGATTCTTCTCTTCCATAGCAACATGGCTTCCGCTGCAGCAATATTCGTGTACACTTCTCAGCTCCCAATTGTAGGGTAGGGAGACTTTTTAATATGTGGCGGGGGGAACTTTCAGAAGTTAGTTTAACATATGTCAGCCTTATTTTCCACAGGGAAATCCCCACAGATTGGAGAGGAGAATGATGCTCATGAAGGCATCCATTGTTAGGCCCACCCTGCCTTCTTCCATTCCATTCCAGGTACCTACCTATATTTAATATTTTTGCTCTGCCATAAAATCACTCAAACACTTTTAACTAGTGCAATCCATAAGGAAACAAAAACAATTTCATATTAGCGTGTACAGTATAACATAGATTTTATTAGTTGTCATTTAATGTCTATTTCAAAGGAGAATAAAAACTAGGGGCCTGATTTTTCCTCTCATTGGCACCAGCTTTAAACCAGGCCCAGACATGCCACTTGCTATTTTTCTATATTTTCAGTTTGGTTTTGACTGTAATGAAAGCAGCACTGTACCTGCATGGGTCAGGCTGAAACAAATTTTAAGACTGTACAGACACTCAGTTTACAGATCACTAGGCTCTATCTTCATCTGAATGGTGGGGAGAGAATGTGTTTGCATGGGATTAAGAGCTCTCTCTCTCCCTGCACAAGCTCACAGTGCTGCAGGCAAAAGACATGGGTCATGGGGGGAAGGTAGGCGAAAAACATCTTGAGCAGATCATCCCCTCTTGAGTAAAGGTGAACAGCGTAAAAACATACTAAAACAATAATGTTTAATCTGTCTCCTATCGACTCACCAAATCTGTGCAAATCTGCAACAGTGAATGTGGCTGTATTGAAGGTGGATGTTTCATTTAAGATAAAGACCACATCTAGCTAAATACTTTTGTGGCTCTTTCAGACCAAGAAAAAAGCAGACTGCCTGCAACCATAACTACAGTACTAGCTGCTGTTAAGTACAGAGGAATGTGGTTGCTGATGCAGCTTTGTTACTGTGCTTGGAGCTCCGATGTCAGCTGCACTAGCAGACAGTGCAGCATGTTAATTCAGGAGACCTTGATGAGAAAAACCACAGGCTCAGTTCAGTGGTGAAGGCACACAGCCAGGTTTATTACTGATGAAGCATGGTCCTTGCGCCCCATAAGAACTACAGGTACACTAGGGTTACCATATTTTAGTTTTAAAAAAGGAGGACACTACACGGGGCCCCGGCCCTGCCCCAACTCCGCCCCTTCCCCAAAGTCCCCGCCCCAACTCTGCCCCCTCCCCTGAATGCTCTGCCCCCTGCTCCTCCCCCTCCCCTGCTTCCCGCGAATCAAATGTTCGCGGGAAGCCTGAAACAGGGAGGCAGCAGGTAAGTTGGGGCTGGGGCGGGGTGCGGCGCGGCCCAGTCCGGCCCCCCTGGCCGAGTGGCTCCCTCTGGCAGCCGGCCGGCCGGCCCAGGCCAAGAGGCTCTGGCCCCGGCGTCTCCCGCCCGGCTTGGCTCGGGCCCTGGGACGCCGGGCCCCGGCCGAGCACCGCCGGCCCCGGCCCCTGGCTGAGCACCACTGGCCCCGGCCCAGCCGCGGCCCCCGGCCGAGTACCACAGCCCCGGCACCACCGGGCCCTCCCTCCCTATTTTCCCGGACATGTCCGGCTTTTGGGGATTTCCTCCCGGACGGGGATTTGAGGCCCAAAAAGCCGGACATGTCCGGGAAAATCCGGACGTATGGTAACCCTAGGTACACTAACGCATCTCGGCCTATGACAATGGACCAGCTCAGTCAGCTGCAGGAGTTTCTGCTGTCCCCTCAGCTGGACAAAGGTGCCCCTTCTATGACTTCCTCCTTTATACATTGATAAAAACAATTTACATATTACAGTCCTGACGTGGTTAGTTACCGCCCTTATCCTTGTACCTGCTAGTTCAAGCAAAACATCCCCATCCATTGTCCTGTCATCCCATCCTAATTGTACTTGGGGTTGGTGTATTACTGTACCTTCTCCTAGGAATGTGTTTGCACTATTACTTGAGAACTGTAGCTGTTTCTGTACCATCCTTTCAGGTCAATGTGCTTACTTGGTGTTAGCCAATACCTAGTGTATTGTTATTTTGCCAAGACCAGGCTTACTCAGGTTCACAGCCTTTGTTTCACACTGTTACTTATGCCCAGGGCTCCAGCAAGGCCTACAACTAGCTCACAGGTGACAAAAGGTGTCTCAAGCGTTGCAGAGATACATAAGAATGGCCACACTGGGTCAGACCCAAGGTCCATCTAGCCCAGTATCCTGTCTTCCGACAGCGGCCTATGCCAGGCGCACCACAGGAAATGAACAGAACAGGCAATCATCAAGTAATCCATTCCCTGTCGCCCATTCCCAGCTTCTGGCAAACAGAGACTAGAGACACCATCCCTGCCTATCCTGTCTAATAGCCATTGATGGACCTATCCTCCAGGAATTAATCCAGTTCTTTTTTGAACCTTGTTATAGTCTTGGCCTTCACAACATCCCCTGGCAAAGAGTTCCACAGGTTGACTGTGCATTGTGTGAAGAAATACTTCCTTTTGTTTGTTTTAAACCTGCTGCCTATTAATTTCATTTGGCGACCCCTAGTTCTTGTGTTATGAGAAGGAATAAATAACACTTCCTTATTTACTTTCTCCACACCAGTCATGATTTTATAGACCTCTATCATATTTCCCACTTTAGTCATCTCTTTTCTCAGCTGGAATGTCCCAGTCTTATTAATCTCTCCTCAGATGGAAGCTCTTCCGTACCCCTAATCATTTTTGTTGCCCTTTTCTGTACCTTTTCCAATTCCAATATATCTTTTTTGAGATGGGATGCCGACATCTGCACACAGTTTTCAAGATGCGGGCATACCATGGATTTATATAGAGGCATGTAATGGTGTGAGACTCACCCCGGCAGCACCTCCTGCTGGTCTCTCAGGGAATTAGCTTCCAGCCTCCAGAGCACCCTATGTCAGCCGGTGTCTTGCTACCACTGGACCCCCGTGTCCTTCCCAGACCCCAGTGCCCCTTTCCACTGGGGTGCTGCCCCCTGGCAGTAACTTCACAGTCTCTGGGTCTCCCCCTTCCAGGGGAACCCCTGCCCCTTATCCCCACCTCGCCTCAGTATATGGCTACTGCCCAGTCCCCATCTAGCCCCCGTTCACTAAGGGAGACTGCAGTATATAAGCCACTCATCACAGGCAAGGCGGGTTTGGACCTGCTGCCTCTGCCTACCCTTGGGCTGCCCCCTGCAACCTCAGTACCTATTCAGCCTTATACTAAGCCTGCAGCCTGGGGGGTTTCCAGGCCAGAGCTCCCCAGCTCCTCTGGCCTTCCCCCAACCCTGCTCCACCTCAGGTACTCAGGTACACTCCCCAGCAGCCAGGTCCCTCCCCCTCAAAGGTGAGAGAGAGAGTGCCTGTCTGCTCCTAGCCCACTGCCCTCTTATAAGGGCCACCTGGGCCCTGATTGGGGCATGGCCACAGCTGAGGCTGCTTCCCCAATCAGCCTGGGCTGCTTGCCTCCAGCCACAGCCCTCTCCTGGGCTGTTTTAAGCCCTTTATGACAGGAGCGGGTGACCACCCCACTACAGGCAATATGATATTTTCTGTCTTATTATCTATTCCTTTCTTAATGATTCCCAACATTCTGTTCACTTTTTTGACTGCCACTGCACATTGAGTGGATGTTTTCAGAGAACTATCCACAATGACTCCAAGATCTTTCTTGAGTGGTAACAGCTAATTTAGACCCCATCATTTTATATGTATAGTTGGGATTATAGTATAGATGTTGTCCAATGTACATTACTTTGCATTTATCAACATTGACTTTCATCTGCCATTTTGTTGCCCAGTCACCCAGTTTTGAGAGATACTTTTGTAACTCTTTGCAGTCTGCTTAGGACTTAACTATCTTGAGTAGTTTTGTATCATCTGCAAATTTTGCCACCTCACTGTTTACCCCTTTTTCCAGATCATTTATGAATATGTTGAACAGCACTGATCCCATTACAGACTCCTGGGGGACACCACTATTTACCTCTCGACATTCTGAAAACTGACCATTTATTACTACCCTTTGTTTCCCATCTTTTAACCATTTACTGATCCATGAAAGGACCTTCCCTCTTATCTCATGACAGCATACTTTGCTTAAGAGCCTTTGGTGAGGGACCTTGTTAAAGGCTTTCTGAAGATCTAAGTACATTATATCCACTGGATCACCTTTGTCCACATGTCTGTTGATTCTCTCAAAGAATTCTAGTAAATTAGTAAGGCATGATTTCCCTTTACAAAAAACATGTTGACTCTTCCCCAACAAATCATGTTCATCTATGTGTCTGATAATTCTGTTCTTTACTATAGTTTCAGCCAGTTTGCCCAGTACTGAAGTTAGGCTTACCAGCCTGTAATTGTCTAGAGCCTTTTTTAAAAATTGGTGTCACATTAGCCATCCTCCAGTCATCTTGTACAGAAGCTGATTTAAATGACAGGTTACATACTACAGTTAGTAGTTCCGCAATTTCACATTTTAGTTCCTTCAGAACTCTTGAGTGAATACTAGCTGGTCCTGGTGACTTATTACTGTTTAGTTTATCAATTTGCTCCAAAATCTCCTCTAATGACACCTCAATCTGGGATAGTTCCTCAGATTTGTCACCTAAAAAAAATGGTTGTGTAGCAGGCTTCCTGCTTCTGATGTACTTAAAGTTTTTGCTATTACTTTTTTTGAGTCTTTGGCTTGCTGTACTTCAAATTCTTTTTTGGCCTTCCTAATTATATTTTTACACTTCATTTGCCAGAGTAGTGGCTGCTGACAGGCAGTACAAGTGTGGAAGATGAGTGGATGGTGAGAATGCAGTCCCAAATCCAAAGAGAGAACCTACAACAATTGAGGTAAGGCAGAGGTGCAAGAGAACAAATGTTCAGTAGATTCTGGTATGAAAGTTTGTGCTGCTACATAACAGTGCTGCAGTAACAGTGCTACATCTAACAGTGCTGCAAATACAGTACTATTTGTGCTGTACTTACCTAAAATTGTCAGCTGTGGAATGCATAGTTCTCATTTTATGCCTATATTGTTGGATATGCAGTGTATGGTTATATTCAGTCAAAACTCTTCAGCAGCACAGTCAAATGAAAAGGTTTAATATCCATAACAGATATTTTATCTGATGTGTTCAGAGACAAATCAGTAATAGAGACAGTGATTCCACACCCAGTTACATAAAATGAGCATCAGATGCCATACATCATAGCTGCATAAAGATTCCACTGTCCGCATAATCAATATGCTAAGCAATATGACCTTCTTGTAGCAAATGAGTCCGATCAATATGGTAGCTGCAGCAAGTACCCAGTCTCCCACTGACTAGCGATAACACATCAGCACCAGTATCTGCTGTGGCCCTAGTGGCAAAGATGCAAGAGAAGCATGCTTTGAGCAGGTTTAACTTGTTCCCTTTTTTATGCTGCTTTTTGGATGGGATAATACTAAGTAAGGAATCTGACCACATCTCTCTCTCTCTCTCTCTCTCTTTCCTATATCTACAGCTCACCTTTAAATGAGAAAGTCATAGGTAAGAGTATTGTACTATTTCTTTCAGTCTGTAGGAGGAAGCCAGGCAGGAGTGGGGAAGAGGAAAATTCTAGGCAGGTTCTGCAGTGAAACAGATGTAGAGACAAAATAACTCAATATTGGGGTTTTTTTTTCATTCTAATAAAGGTCCTTGTTCAATGTAAATGATTGTTTTTAACATAGTTACACTGACATCCTGTGCACTGAATTAGTACTCCCCTTGCTCACTTAGGATTATATGATAATATATCTTGTGTGTATGCATGAATAATTTATATACTTTTAAAGATTAGTCATATCTTGCATCCTTTTTATCAAGTGCATGCCATGTGCCAGATGGAATAGTCTAGCCCCTTTTCTGTAGGATTCTTTCAAACGAAGGCCTCAAAGGGCTTTTGCCTGATGACAGAAAACAAAGGATTCCAAAATGTGAAAAAGCAATAAAAATATTATTTTACTTTGCCATGGTTGTTATTGTTACATGACTTCTGGGCTTAAGCAACCATTCTGACTTGGCTTCTTGCTGGACTCAAAAATTTAATTTCACAGCACAGACTGCATTTATAGCAAAGTCACGTGCTCAGTCTGTGTTCATGCACACAGCTTTGCTTCATGTAGGAAATACCATAGGAAGTGCCATGCTGAATCAGACCAGTGGCCCATATAATCCAGATGTGCATTCTGGGTCTGAGAGTAGCCGGTACTAGATGCTTCAAGAAAAGATTCAAGCAAGCTGGCAGCAGATAGTTATGGAACATGCCCAGCAGGGCCAGCTCCAGGCACCAGCTTACCAAGCAGGTGCTTGGGGCGGCCACTTCGGAGAGGGGCGGCACGTCCAGCTGTTCGGAGCGAAGGGCCTCCCGCCGAATTGCCACCTCAGATCGCGATCGCGGCTTTTGTTTTGTTTTGTTTTGTTTGGCTGCTTGGGGCAGCCAAAACCCTGGAGCCGGCCCTGATGCCCACAGAGAAAGTTTCTTCCAAAGCCCATTTATTTTTGAAAATATGGAAGAATGGGGGGTACAAAGTCAGCAAGTTGAATGTTTATGACTTTAGTTTGCAACAAGAAGGTATATAACACACAGCACAATTTGTAGTTAGGGACATTTGACAAACTTAACATTTCAAAAACTACCTGTAAGCTGATGGAGCAAATTAATGGTTCAGAAAAATTATACGCACATTTTAGACAATTTTATTTCTCCAGATTTTATTCTTGGAAGATTTTAAAGTGTATTGATTATAAGAGAGCCAAACCAAGGTGGATTCACATAAAGAAAATAACCAAACAACTCTCTCAGCCTGGAGCCAACCCAGGCCTGTGACAACTTGGTGTGAAGTTTGTCAAAGACCTCCTAATGGGGACACGCACAAGGGGGGGGGCACGAAGGGGCATTCCCCCCCCAAATCTCCATGTGTCCCTGCAACCTGGGGAGGGAAGAAGCAGTAGGGTGGCTGGCTGCCTGCCAGCTGAGCTCCTCCTCCCCGCACCTCTACAGCCCCTTCTTCTCCTTCCCCGCTGCTGGAGTCCCACCCATTACCTGACTGCCTCCATCCCCTGACTCACCTCAGTGGGCAGTCTGCAAAGAAGGCAGCAGCACTAGGACTCCAGCAGCAGGGAAGGAGAAGCAGCAGCTGTAGGGCCTCCCTGCTGCTTCCTCCCTCCCCCGGCTGCCTCCTTGCTCCTCGGTGTCCCCGCCAGTGGTGTTCTGAGAAATCAGGAAGGGGGAGTGTCACGCGAACCTTTTATTTGTGTGTGTTTAAGATGCCCCTCCAAAAGCAGCCAAATTTAAATTCCTGTGCATGCCCCTGCCTCCTAATTATCAAGTGTTATTTTCCTTTATTCCCCGAGAGACTGAATGGGGGTTGCTTGGGTGTACAGGTCCCAGCCTGTACACCTGTTTGAGGTCTAAGCAGGAGTTCACTCCCTGCTTTCTGGGAAATTAGCTGGGTCTCTGGAAGCTGTCACATTATCAAAATGATCTGGTCACTGGACTTGTTCACCTGTCATCTTTTTTGGGCGGGTGTCCTTCCTCTTTGTTTACAAGAAGCTGGGAATGGGTGACACGGGATGGATCACTTGATGATTATCTGTTCTGTTCAGTTGCTCTGAAGCACCTGGTATTGGTCACTGTTGGAAGAGAGGATACTAGGCTAGATGGACCAATGGTCTGACCAATTTGGCCGTTCTTATGCTTATCTTTGTGGGTTTCTATATCTCAAAGCAGTCTCATCCCCAGCCAGTCTTCACTGAGAACAATGAAATAAAATAAATTTAGTGGCGAGGCCCTGCTGAGAAATGGGTTGATAAGAGAAGTTACGGAAAAGCGAACAGCCTCATATTTTAAGCTTTCATATCTTCCAATTGCTTTGCCTGATTAAATTAAATTCAAACTTTTCAAAATATTTCTCCTTTGGTGGGAAAAAAACTGGTTTATTTTTACAGCCAATTTAGCAGTCAAATTTGGGCTTTAAATAGAAATGTACTCACAGCCTGAACTGTAATTTCTGTATATCTTGTGAAGTTTTGATAATTTCCTTTGTAAGTCACTTTTAAAAAAAGGTTTAGGTTCTGTTTGGATTAGCGGTTGGACAAAAGGTTGCATCTCTTTTTATTTGTCCTAAATAAATTTGATTATTTCTAATACATACAATAGTGCTTCATACACTCCTTATAGTTTCTTATTGATAATTTCCTGCGTAACAGTGTGGTGTCAAATATGTAAGTGACACTTTCCATTTGATGCAGGTACAGAATACTGGATGCACATTCTCAGAAACAAACAACTTGCACATAATGTCAATATTCTCCTTCATTACTTACTTCTCTTTTGCTGACCTGTGCAAAGCAAGCAAATCATGAAACAAACTGAGCACAAATTCATGAAACAAGTCACATTAAAAATATCACAACATTAACAGATACAATGATCCATATACCAGAACTGATGCCAACAGCAACAGCCATCATTTGCTATCTATATGTGAAGTTGAGACGATGGATAACCTATTAACTTGGGCCCTATGTCTTTTTCCTTGAATAAGGCATTATCATCCAGATATACTTAATCTGTAACTATATCAGTAAAAGAATATTTCCATGAAGAAAGGAATACAGACATCAGAAAAGATCTTTTTACATATCGGGAACTGAGAAATTGGCTGTGGATGGCCTGGCAGCAGATTAAATGAGTAATACTGTACATGAGCATGGATTCACAATGGCGTGCTTTCACTGAAATTTGAGCACAGCATCTAACAGTGGGCTACTACATTGTAACACGAAACAATGCCAAAATATAAAGGGAACATACATAGCTCATAATACTAATCTATTTTATATAGCCTGCCCATACAAACCGTGTACCAAAACTTAGTTCCTTCCCTTCCTGCATAAAGATGCATAGAAAAGGACTTACTCTAAAAGGATTGGTACATACTCATGTAGGGGAAAAAAAGTTGTAAGCACCCCAACTGGACACAGTATTGGTGGGGTTGTGTGGCCAAAGGGATGCATGGAGACTGAGTATCCATGGAGAAAATCAGGGACAAACCACTTGGACTTCAGAGCAGCTATGTGCAGCCTTCCTGACTCTGCTTAACTCCTGTCTCCAGCACTGGCAGCACATTTTGCAGAGGGGGATTACTACTGTTCCAAGTAGCAGAAATTTATACTGTGTAATATGTGCCTATTGGAAATGAGTCCATGTGGTGCACAGCAGCTGTTACCTGACCCCTGCTCCCAGCAGCGAGACCAGATATCCTTTTGAGATGCCTGAGTGGCATGTAGGGGCTGCTAATGACTAATGTAGTGAGTAGGAGCATACTGCATAGCCAACTTATAGCTATTTCTGCTTAGCCACTCCACCCAGTTTTCCTGTGTTTAACGTGCTTTTGTTTCCCTCCACCCTAGGCTTTGGATGAAGAAGGGGTTTCTTACAGAACAAAGTAATACAAGATAGTGAACATAATATGATATATATTTCAGAAACAAGGATATAAAGACATTGTATGGTGAATAAATCAAAGCATTCCATCACAAAGCCAATAGTGGAGGAAGAGAGCAAGTAGGAGCATAGACAAGGGAGAAAAGATAAGTCTTAAGATGAGATTTGAAAGGAGATGGGGAGTTAAAAAGTCAGGGAAATACAGATGGCAGGAAATGCAAAGAAAAAATATCCGGCACCAACAGCTTGGAGATTGTAGGAATATAATACAAGAGGAAGAAGCTAAAAAAGTAGTGGGAGGGTGGAGGGAAAGAAGGAGGAACACAGTCCAAAAGTTAAGCTGCAGTAAATCCATATAGATTTTTTTTTTTAAAAGAGACGGTTTTGAACTGGATCCTGAGATGAATGTGGAATGAAGTGGCTGAATCTCAGGATAGGGGTGATATGTTTCCACTTCTTTGTCTAAGTAGTAAGGTGGGTAGCAACATTCTGCACATAGAGGGCAAGGAGATGGGAAGATGATAGAGATGTGAGTTAAGGGGTGAAGAAAGGAATGTAGAGATGAGGATTTCAGCAGAGCAAGACTCCAGGCAATTGAACAGCTGCAGAGGTGACAGGGAGATTTGCAGACCCAGGAGATGGCAGTGGAAGGAGAAGGAGAGTTCAGGATCAAGAATGATGTCAAGGTTATGGATAGTGGAATCACAAGGGGTTCAGAGATGAGTAAGGTGATGGCATTATATTCCCAGGTGCTTCTCTTGTTGTTACGTGATGGAATATCTATTGGTATTCGTTCCAAAATGAAGCCAGGAAAACAAACAGTGAATAAAAGCCAAGTAAATTTTGAAGTTATCCACATGCCTACTGACAGTTGATGGATTCTGTATTAATTTGAAATGTGTAAATTAAGTTCAAGTTATTGTTTAGCAGCCTATCACATCTCTAATTTAAAGAAACATATTGAGAAATGACACAGTGGATGAAAAGCCTCCTTTTAAATTATCATTTAATATTACAATCTTCCTTATTTTATTACAGTAACCTCAATAATTCTGAGCTGAGATGTTTTTTGATCACGTACTTGAGTCCCATGAAGCCAAGAATCCAGAAATCCCCCAAAGTCAATTAGCCAGAAAGATGACGGGAGAAGTATTCAGTGGTTTAGAGAAGAGAGAGTTAATGTCCTGTTGCTAGGCAATAGGGTTCTAGGCTCTTCTCAAAAGCCCAGACTCATGTGGTGTTTTGTTTATACAATGAAGTGTACTTTACTAATCAGAAAAACTGCACACACAGAAATTGCTCTGATTTTTAAAAGAGATTAAAACTTCAAAATAAAAAGCCTCAAATTGGTCCTTTAAGAAGACATACTAACTCCCCCTCCCTTCTCAGAAACAAAGGATACTTGCTCTTCTTTCAGCTTTCTGGCTTAGTAACTTCTCAACATGTTGACATCTTGGCCTTTCAGCCTTATGTCTGTTGACCTTATGGATTGTTGTCTTTATGAGATTTCACCATATGTCTGGATCCCATGCTCAGAACAGCAGTTCCCAGTAGTGGATTATTGCAGCAGCCTTAGAGAGAAGAGCTGACACTGCTCTCTATTGTTGCAATAGCCTTTGCTAGCTCAGCAATACAACTAAACTCTCATACTTCACGGATTTCCTCTCCCTATTGTGCACCAATAGTTTCAGAAGTGACCTATTTGGAAGTCATATACTATCCAAATATTTACTCTCCCAATAGCAGTTTTAATTCTAATATAAATTGCTTGTGTTAGATATGTTTGTGGTATATGGATAGCAGTAATCTCTCTATATGTAATCCTCTTTATGTAGTGACGTAGTATGTGAGTTGATACCTTATTTCCCACTCCAGAAAAAATGGCAGTGAAATTGTTGTCATGTCATGAAATTCAGATGATGTATGTTATTAATTTATATATGCTCTTTCTGTATTAGTTTATGGTAACCAAAATAAAGTGGGCTTTACAGATCTTTCACTGGAAGGATATAATTTAAAGTGATGTATTTAAATACATCAGAAAATATATTATCTACACATTTCTGGTGTACTAAGCTCCCTGAACCATGTTTAGAGAAACATATATGTAAATAAATACCTTCTCCACATGTACCATGGCCTCCCCATGCCTTTTACTGCTCTTCCACCCAAATGCAATATTCTTCTTAACTGAGTTACCCTTGAAATGTGATACCCAGAAACTGAAGTTTTATTATCAATACAACATTGTTTCTGGCATTGTACCAGAATCCAGTACTTCCTAAAATTATGTTACAAAACAGCAAGGGTAAATTTCACCACCAAAAGTAGGAAATGACACAGCTAACAAATTATCCTCTTTCCCCTTAGCAAAGAGGCAAAACCTCCCAGTTGCCTAAATATTTATCAGGGTTCCTGCAACATCCCTTAACAATCTAAGCACTTTTATCACATCCACTTACCCTTATGATAGGGTTTTAATCTTTTTTTAAACTGCTCTAGTGAATTTTAGTGCTTGTGAAAAGTGCTGTACTGACAGCCCTTGAGACAGAAGTTCTCTGTTTACTCACATAACTAGTACAGTACTGCAAACTTCAGCAAAAATGCAAGTTGTTACACTCTTGGGTCTTAAGCTTCAAGAACATGCATTGACAGCTCCCAAAACTAAAGATTTTGAGTTTGTGCCCCCATCTTCACCCACATAACAGATTGTATATACACCCTGCTCTCTGAGCTCACAGCCCTATAGTGTTTCAACTGTCAGTTCCTTTTCAAAAGCTGCTGGCAGAAGAGCTCCCGGTGATGGCTGCTCCTTCTGTTGTTTATTGTTGGTTAAAATAAATTATTTGGGTATTTTCTGGAGTTTTATCCTCCTTTTCAGTAAGGTAAAAGTAAATAGAGAGCAAAGTGCTATCGTGCCATGTGTTATTTTTCTTATTTGTGCTTTCATAAGTTGATAGCTATTAGTTTCTCTTCCTCTTTTTCTATCAAGGACATCAGCATAACTGAGTCATTTGGGGCTGGATTCACAAAGGGGTCTTTAACACCTAGCTGCCATTTCAGGCATCCAAGGCCAACTTGTAGGTATCGCTGGTATTCACAAAACAAACAACCACTTAGCGGCCACCTTATCCTGTAGGTGCATGAAGTCCCCTAAATTTCTGCTGGTGGATATGCACACAGGTGTATAAGTCCTGATGCCGCTGCTCAGCACCTAACTCCTGCCTAAGCCCCAGGGGGATTCACAAGCTTGGCGTTCACTTATTGGGCCCAATCTGTTAGGGCTGCTCAGACATTGCCTAACCTTCACAAAACGTAGCTGGGGCAAGTGCCCAATGGTTAGAGCACTCACCCAGGATGCAGGAGACCCAAGTTCAAATCACCACTCTGTGTGATTCAGAGCAGAGACTTGAACCTGGGTGTCCCACCTGATATATCATGGCTTTAAATACTGGGCTATAGGAGGGTATTCTGGGGGTGGGAATCCCTCCTGTTGAAACTGTCCCACTTTGACAGTATGAAATACTTACAATCACTCAACAAGCAAGAGAAGACTGAGTATAGTCTACTGGTTAGGGCCCTCATGTGGGAAGTGGGAGACTTGGGTTCAAATCCCTGCTCAGAATCAGGCAAGATGGGCCTTTGAATCCAGGATCTCTACAGAGTGTTCTAATTATTGGGCTTAAGGGGCAGTTCCACCTTCTTTTACTCTGTTTTTCCTTGAGAAAAGGGTTGACCTGGTTTAGACACTTAATTTCAGGTGTGGGTTCATGGCTGTGAATCCGGAGTAGAGTTAGGCCCTTCCCTCTAGCCCAAAGTTAGTGCCTAACTCCGTTTATGGGGCAGGGCTTTGGCCACACACAGGGCCGGTGCAAAGATATTTTGCGCCCTAGGCAAAACTTCCACCTTGCGCCCCCCCCCTAAAATAAATCACATACATTATACACAATACACTGTCACAGAGTAACATGTTATAATTTAGAATTTATGTTTCCGCGCTTTAAGTTTAGCAAATTTAGAAACAAGTTCCTCCAAGTCAATGCTGTGAGCAATATCATGTTCCTATTGACAAGATAGATAACCCAACAAGACTTTGTTGCAACATTGATGTTCGCATGTATGTTTTTATCAACTTGAGCTTCGAGAAGCTTCGCTCACCACTGGCCACAGAAACTGGGAGAATCAAGAGGATGCGAAGAGCAATAACTGTGTTAGGGACACTATCTGTCAGCTTATTTTCCCATATGAAGTTCAATACATCTTGCGGTGATGAATTCCTTTGGACTCGTCTTGCAATAGCTTGCAATTCACTGCACAAGTCAAAGGCATCAGTATCTTTGGATTCACCATGTTGCAAAGCTTGCTCCAGATTCAAGCAATGTTCCATAATTTGCTTTGGTGTTTTATTTTGCAAATTGTAAACATCATATATGAAGCCAAATACTGAACTAATTTGCTGCATCAATGTGAATCTGTCTTCAACCGAATGTATTGCTGTGTCAGTGATTGCAAAGTAAAAGTTCACTTTGAATTTTTCTTTCGGATTATAAATAGGTTTGTCATCTGCTTCATATGTGAACTGCTTCCTCTTCTTTCTAATATGGATTGGATCTGGTTCAAAAAGTGCCGGTACATCCAACTCCTCCGCAAGTTCACCTGCATCTACCAATGTTTTCTCAAAGGCTGCGTCACTTCTGCGGCCCACAAGAAACTTCTTGGTTTCTCCAAGTTGATTAATGGCATCACATATGTCGAATTCTTTTGCCTGAAGTTGTTTGCTAGTCATGTTGATCTCAAACAATGTCATACCACAAAACAAGAGAAACAAGAAACTTGAAACTAGAAATGACTTTTGTAAGAGCCTTTGCATCAACTCGTGACGTATTGCCAGATGATCCTGTTAGAGTAGTGTCTTCATAGATGTCTATCAGAGCATCATAGATGCAGGGCCGGCTCCAGGCACCAAGCACCCAAGCTGGTGCTTGGGGCGGCACCCGGAGGGGGGCGGCGCGGCGCTCCGGCCGGCGGGGAGAGGGGGGCCACAGCCGGGCTCGCCGCCCTCCCCCCGGCGCTCTGGCTACCCTCCCCCCGCGCCCTCCCCCCGGCCGCCGGGGGAAGAGCGGAGACCCCGCCGGGGCTCGCCACCCCCCCCCCCCGCCGGGGGCCGGGTCCCCCCCCCCCGGGGGGGGGGGGGGCGGGGGGGCGGCCGGAGGCTTTTTTGCCTTGGGCGGCAAAAAAGCCAGAGCCGGCCCTGCATAGATGTCACCAAGCTGATATTGAAGAGGTTTCAAGGCATCGATTCGACTTTCCCATTTTGTTTCACTCAATGGTTTAACTGTGAGATTAGATACGTGGCGTGTTAGAACTTCCCAGCGATGTGTAGAAGCTGAGAAATACACATACACACGTTGAACTAAATCAAAGAAGGCGGTTGCCTCCAAGCAACACTTTGCAGCATCATTAACAACCAAATTCAATGAATGTGCACTGCAAGGAACGAAAAAGGCTCGTGGATTAATATCCAAAATTCTTCGCTGGACACCATTTTCTTTCCCTTTCATATTGCTCCCATTGTCGTAGCCTTGACCACGCAAGTTTTCTATAGGCAGTGACATCTCTTCTAACTGGTGAAGAATAGTTTCTGTCATACCAGCTCCAGTTGTCTCCGTAAGCGACACAAATCCCAAGAAGTGTTCCTTTATGCATACTGATTCAGTCTCATTCTCGGTCTCTGAAGTAGGCCTATCCACAAACCGAATGATCATGGTCATTTGTTCAACGTGGCCTGCATCTGGTGTACAATCTAGAATGATCGAAAAGTATTTTGCAGCACGAGCAGATGCTAGGATTTTTTGTTTGATGGCATTGGATAGAAGCTGAATAAGCTCATTCTGTATGTCTTTCCCTAGGTAATGTACATGCATCTCCTGGTCCTTAATCCTGCGAAGATGCTCATCCATAAGCGGGTCAAACAAAGCTAGATATTCGACAAATTTGAGAACATTCCCATTACCAGAAGTGTGCAGTTTTTCATGTGTTCCCCGAAAGGCCAGGTTTTGCACACCAAGAACTCTGACCAAAGCAATCAGACGTTTTAGTATTTGCTGCCAATACTTTTCTTCTTGCTTAATCAAGCGCAAATGTTCTTCATCAATTGTTCTCTTGTATTTCAATCGCAGTTCAAGTTCTTTCCAAGTTTGAACATTCGTCAAATGTTCACTGCTTTTCTCGTGCCGTGAAAGAATTGCAGACATGTTTTTCCAATCCCTTGAGCCTTTTTCAGAAAGAGATGATGTGCCAATAGTACTACTGCCAAACAACTTGCAGCAGAAGCAAAAGATAGAATCACTTGATGTGGAATACTGCAGCCACTGATGGTGCATTTCTTCTCCATTAACAAGTCTACGTTTGTAATGAATTATCGAGAATTTTCTTTGCTTACTATCTCTGGGAAAATCGAACTGCTGAACTTGTTCCGGCCCATGTTCCACCATTATTTGTCGGACTTGATCATCGCATTTGGCCCTAGTAGCAGGATCACTAAAGCTCAAATTCAAACGAGTGACATTTTCGCTTTCACGGTCTTCCAAGTTTTGATCCTCGCGTGTCTTATTTGATTCGTCTTCAATATTCAGATTACGTTCTTCAAACTCTTCTTCAACTTGTGAAACTCTCATCCCCACCTCCATCTCTGCTTGAGCCTTCGGCATTGAACTACCTTCATCTCTGGCCAGTGGATGGAGATATTTCAGAAACGAACCTTCTTGCTTGCTTTCTTCTTTTTGCTTATCAGTCTTCCGTTTACTAAATTGTGCCCCAGACAATTTTTTTTATCTGCTATGAGGCTGCATCAACTGAAAACGAAAAAAAATGAAATTTTATTCCTATCAGTTCTTTTTCTTGTTCACTATTAAAAGTAAAGGATAGAGAATACATGTCACTTACTATAAGTCACTATTTGAATTTCATCAACTGTTTGACGTAAATATTGATTAAGAGATCAAGATGACTTTCCCTTAAAATGAAGCAATGTTGATTGTAATCAGAAATACACCCTTTTTAGTCACGTATACTTCCTTCCTTCATTCTTTCATATCAAAATCTGACTGGGAGTGCTGCAGAACCCATTCTGTCCAACCAGCCATGTACCTCCAAATGATTAAAAACATCAAATGGTACAAACTCAATTTGAATGAAAAGTTCCATTTTCTAACTAAATAGGTCACACACTCTCAAATGGTTGCCAAGTGCTCTCTGTGGTATGCTCATCTGCTCTAAATGCCTACTAACTTCCCTGTGAGTATAATCTTTGACTTTGATCCAATGAAAGCAGGATGGAAGAGCCCCCCCCCCCGCCCCAGAAGACCTAAGACATGATGGCTGGATGACATAAACAGACACCTGTCCCTCACAGGCACGACCTCATAACATGCCAATTTTGCTCAGGACAGAACATCATAGAGGAATATTATGCATTCAGTGGTCTCTACACTGCCAAGCAACAGCATGACAACTAACCTAACCTAACCAGTCCATCCAACTTTTTTGACTGCTTCTTGGGCACTGGTGAGGGGTAGCGGTGCCAGACTGAGCCCGGTGACAGGGGTGCACTACAAGTCTACAAACCGAGGCGAGGTGCTAGGCCTAGAGTCCTGCTGAGACTGCAGTCCTGCGCCAAGTGGAGTGCAGCCTCCATGAGGAGAGAACTCAAACAAATATCACGCTCCTTCTGCGTGATTCCCGCAAGCACTTCTTCAGGCAGCTACTATGGGGGTCACTCACAGGCTTAGGCCTACCAGTTGCAGGCATAACACAGCAGCAGGGCTTAAAACGCAGATACCGGGCATGACAGAGGCTGGGGCAGGGAGAGGGGGGCACTGGGGCAGCTCAGCTCTGCAGGCTGCCATCCTCTCCAGCCGCCCACGCACAAGGGGAGCAGGAGCACGGACCAACCACGGACCAAGGGGAGCAGGAGCACAGGCACCCGAGGCCAAGCTGTGGGGAAGTGCTTACCTTGCCCAATGCATGGGCGTCAGGATGCTCTTTCTTCCTCCACTGGACCGCCGCCCGAGGCTCTTTTGTTCTCCGTGCCCCCTGCTGGGGCTGACCGTGGAGGCTGAGCCAGGAGGCAGCCGCCCGTTTCCTCCCGAAGCCCTGCTGCCGCGCCTGTTGCCGGGCTTGTGCCACGTGCGCTAAGCGGAGCTGCGGAGCTCTGCCCAGCCGCCGGCGCTCCTGCCGGCAATGACAATAATTGCATGGAGCGGCCGCTGCGCTGGGAGAGGGAGTCTGAGCCGCCGGCAGCCCAGCCCAGGAACGCTGTAAAAAAAAAATTGGGGGCACCGCTTTTTGGCGCCCTCAAATCTTGGTGCCCTAGGCAACCACCTAGTTTGCCTTAATGGTAGCACAAGCCCTGGCCACACACTGTTCTTGGCATTTCTTATTGCCTAGCTTAGATGAGCTAGCTTCTCTGAATCTGTTTTTTTTTTTTTTTTTAGGCACGTACCGCTCCCTATGCATTGTATAGGGACTCTAGGCACCTAACTAGGGCTTGTGAATTCCACTAGGTGGCAAGGCTCCAAAAACATCTACACTCCCTTGTGAATCTAGCCCTTGGAAGCTTCTTCAGTTCCACTGCCCCCTTTGGTACTTTGATTCTCTTCTCTGGCCTATCCCTGAACAGAGACTAGTAGGTTATACTCAATTACTACTTCATTGTGTCACTCAGGACCTGAGCAACAGGCAGAAGCCTTACCTCGTTCAGAGGTGTAAAGCAGTTAAAGTCTTTCCCTCCAGGTATTAAGACAACAGTAAAGAGTCACTTACTGAAAGATATTTATGAAAGTTTAATGCTTTGATTGGAGCTTCAAGACATTGGTACCACACCTCCTATGAGAAGCACTAGCACAGAATCATCTTGATTCACTATTGTTTAAAGATCAGAAAGGTAGCCGTGTTAGTCTGTATCCACAAAAACAACGAGGAGTCCGGTGGCACCTTAAAGACTAACAGATTTATTTGGGCATAAGCTTTCGTGGGTAAAAACCCCCACTTCTTCAGATGCATGGAGTGTAAATTACAGATACAGTCATAAATATATTGGCACATGAAGAGAAGGGAGTTACCTTACAAGTGGATGATTAGGCCAATTCTGAAATGGTTGTGGGTGAGGACAAAGTAACAAAGCTCAGCCACCAGCTGTGCTGTGGCCTCATCAGGGATATTGTTCCTGACAGTTTGTAGTCCATCCTCGTGTGGAATATTGGTGTAATATTGGACTTTAAAGAGAAACTGCAGAGCTACAATTCATTTGCAAACTTAACACCATTAATTTGGGCTTGAATAGGGACTGGAGGTGGCTAGCTCACTACAAAAGCAATTTTCCCTCTCTTGGTATTGATACCTCCTCATCAATTATTGGGAGTGGACCACATCCACCCTGACTGAATTGGCCTTGTCAACACTGTTTCTCCACTTGTAAGGTAACTCCCTTCTCTTCATGTGCCAATATATTTATGACTGTAGCTGTAATTTTCACTCCAGGCATCTGAAGGAGTGGGAGTTTTTTACCCACGAAAGCTTATACCCAAATAAATCTGTCAGTCTTTAAGGTGCCACCAGACTCCTCGTTTTTATTGTTTAAAGAGTAGTTGGTCATGTATTGTGACTCGTCTTCTAGAACTTTCAGGGAATTGAAACTCTCAAGCCTCTGGTACATCCAGTTATGCTGCCTCCTGAGTCTGAGACATTGACAGATAAGGGCCTTTGGGTCCATACTTGGGACATTACTTGGGACAGATATCAAAGCATCCCCTCTGTAGGCTCTGAGGCTTCAACACAGCATCATCTTCTAAGGCCTGTCATTTCCACACACTTTTGTTTCTAAGCATAGAGGCTTTGATGCACTCACCTCCTAGGACAAATGTATAGGCAAGGCTTTGTTGTACCTTTGGCTCCAAATACTTAGGCTTCCATGCAATGATGAAGCCCTGATGCAGCATTATTTCTGGAGTGAGGTACAGATGGATCTTTATTTCTAAGTTTGAAAGCTCCAATATGCCCTTACCGCTTGAAGCCAAGGCTCCAGTCCATCTTCCCTTCTTAAAGCTCCAGAGAATTGTAGCTTCTTGACTCCAGTGCACTTTCCTTAATTTGCTGTCTGCTAATGAAGTCTGATACAGGTTCTACAGTCTAGAACCAAGACACATGCATCATTCATGCACTGAAGCTCCAGAATAGCATTACTCTGGTGTCCAATGAGAGAGACTGTAAATAGTGCTGGTTACAGAAACTGAAGCACTGATGTGTTTTGTCCCAGATATTGTGGTTCAGTCATAGTGTAACCTCTGACCACTAAGATGCCAGCCAATGTTGTCTTCTGGCATTGTGGTTATGTGATGACATTGGCTCAGGAGGTCAAGGCATTCCACACAGCTTGGTCTCCAGTAAGGGATGCAATGTTACCCCCCCCCCCCCAAAGGTCATGCCCCATGTAACCTGCTTGATTCAAGACTGCAATATTTATCCCCTCCTATTACACCTGTAGTGCATACATCATGTCTAGGTGGGTTTCAGTTTGGGGGGGACATACAGTGTTTGGTTCATATACAGCTAATGGCTCAGCACTTATGGATAAAGGATTGAGGTCCTAGCTTCTCATTACACCCTAAGTTTGTGAAGTCCAGTAGGATTTGGATTTTTGCAGTGACTATTTTACTGTTTGACTTCATTTGCAAACGCAAATGTTTAATCTTATCCACAAACCTTTTAGCGGTGGATTGAAGTGGCATTCTATAGGATATCCTGAAGTATTTTCTGCAGTGAAATGGTGAATGCAGGTAAAATATCTAAAATCCATTGCCCATTAAATCCTGCTTAGGGCAGGATCAGTCTCTATCTTATATGAATTCATATTTGATGTGTACAGTATGTTTGATCCTATGGTGCCTAACAAAATGCATCTTGGAAGGATCTCACTTTGCTGCATAGCCAGTCCTGCTGGAATAATATTTTTGCAGGGAGTAGGCAGTTTGTCAGCATGTGCTTTCATGCAGCTTCTAATTTAACTGAGCATGAAAGAATTGCCAAGTAATTTCTAGTTAGAAGCCTAGAACCTTTTGCTATGTTGGCCTTCCAAGTTGTCTGTTCTTTAAATTCCCCAAATGGAGTGTTTTTTCAGTATATGGTCACTGATTGAATTTAGCTGAGCAGACATTTTCACAAGTCTTGCCATCCTGGCCCACTGCTATTTGCGTTATTTGAATGTTGTCCTTTTCTTTCCCCAAGCTGGCTGACCTGCCTTTTCAGTTTCTATTAAACAGTCTGAAGCCCAGGTTGTGGGGTTTGTCAGACTAGCACAGACCAGCTCTGATCTGCCTGATCTCTTCTGTGCCAAGGCAGTGGAGTTATTTTCTTCTTGCCCTGAAGACCTCTGAAGCTCTTTGTGGATTAAGGTTGTCTCTTTAGGGAAGAGAGTCAGAGAGCAGTCAGTGGATGTTGCCTCTTCTCACTCAGAACCTCTAAGATTTAAAGTCCTGAGAATGATATTTGCTACTGAGATATTGGCTCATCTTTGATATGTCCATCTGATTTTGTCACTCATTAATAGCTGGATGTTTTGGAGCACTGATAATCTCAGTGGTTTAATGTAAAATGGTTTACTTTGTGCTTTAGCATTATCATTTCTCCTTCAAAATGGGAGAGTTAAAGTACATGTGGAGGCATTACTGGGGGCCTCCAGGATTTCCTCCAGACATAGTTGACTATTGGGCCCATTAGGGATTAGTGCAACCTTGAGGTTCTTGATTCTGCACAGATTTGTAGTATGAAGGAATTAAGGGAAATAGTTTTTTCAGCATTCTGGTTGGGAACAGCTTGAATCAAAGCCTACAGGAAGCTGACTATTAATGACAAGTTTCAGGGGTAATTGAGAATAAATTGCCTGTTCTATTTCTACAAAAATATGTTTGTGTTTACATAACCTTATATCAGGCATGATGTTGTCAATCACCATTTCTCTGCACTTGCTGCCTGTCAGCTCTTCAGAACATAGGCCTTCTTTTCTTCCTGTTTGGAATAAACACTAAGCACATTATGGGTGCTATTGGATGCTTGCCGTGGGATTCACATACTACGTTAGAGCTCCTATAGGTTATCTGAATCTCTGGTGCATGTTGGTCTGGCTGTAGTCACTTTTAATCTGCTTAGAGGTTCAGATTCTTGTACAGATCTGGCTGTCTAACTCTCCCATATACTTGGTAAATAAATGGCAAGAATCTCAGTATTGATATTGATGGGAGATTGCTGTTGGCAGATTTTTCTCCTATTCAGAAATAGATGAAATGTTGCTGCTATGGAGACATCCCTGGACTGTTTAGTTTCCAGCAGTGGGACTATTGAAGATACCAACCACCATTTTAAAAATGGAGGAAAACAATAAAAAGAGACCTAAAAAACGGTAACCAGTTTACATGTTAGAATAATTGTTTGAGATTAGGATTTTGTTTCCTTATAAAAAGATTTGGATTGAAGGGACAATCTGACCGGTCACAGAAAATTATAAGATGAGAAGATATGAGAGTCAGACTTTGTATGAGTTCCTCTCTCTCTCTGCCAGGAAAGAATAACTAGCAGTACATAATATGATATACAAACTAGGCTTGTAGAAGTTGTATAAAACTTTTAGATTGAATCAATGCTCTCCTGAAATCCTGCACATTGGAGAGTATGATCCACAACCAGGAGTGCATTTACATTTCCAAAAAAAATCAATATAATCTTTGACTATACAGATAAGCCTACTACCACTCAAGACATCTTGCTAGTTTTGTTGATGGTCAATTTAACATTTTCAAGTTGTTATATACACCGGCCATATGAAAAGCAATGGCCTTTTTTCTTTGAGATTAAGCAAGATTGCAAACTAATTTGCTACTTAAATCAATAAAACGTTATAGCATCGATAAATGAAACAGAATGGGGATGAATATTTGGATAATTCCTATTGTAATCCTTAGATACATCTTGATTGGTGAAAAATCAGCTTCCATGCCATTAAACTTTAAAGTTTGCATTTTGAATTCTCATATCTTTTGTTAATGAAAATACTATCTATGCCCATTTAAAATAAATGTATATTTAAATAAACACGGAAGTCTTAAATTTTAACTTCTCACTATGTAGCACCAATTTCTAAATCCATTTACTTTTTAATGCACCAAAATGAATTGCCAGATGTTTCTGAAAGCTCATCTTCATCTTTAAACTTTCACAGCAAAGGTACTAACATTCTTTGCATTTTTTGAAATTAAAAGAATGAACAAAAAGCTGGGGGGAAAAAGTAATATTTCATTTTCTGTCTCCATCCCCCTGAAGTGAAGATATCTTCAGCAATTTATTACAGAATGTCTCCTTGAATAATTGTCTTTACTGTATAGACAATATAAATAATAATTACATAATTCACGAAGGGGAAACATTTTGCAAGATCCTTTAACTAATTCACTAATTTTATTTTTCTTTTGACAAGGTTTTTAATTTGTCATAAAAATAACATATCAATGATTAAATGTAAGTAAAGGAGACACCGAATTATCAATGTTTACGATTGGCATGGAACTCCTTTGCCTGCAGGAATGTTGACATCCTCTTCTTTTCCCCCAAATTAAGTCTGTTAAAAGTTCTCAGTTCAATGCCATTAAAAATAATCATTTTAAAGTTCAGGAGAAAAAATGCTGAAGTGTTGAGTTGTAAAAATCAAAGAACTGCAAGATGCTGTCACTGCACTGGATTTGAGATTCCTTGCCTTCAATAAATGAGCAGTAGAAGTTGAGAGAAGTTTGAGCCACCACAGCTGGAGGTGAAAAACCAGCCGCATGTTGACATAAATAAATGCAACCCTCCCCTCCCACAAAATAGACTATTTTGAAAATAGTCTTTGTAGTCATATGTGACCCATTAGTATACCTAACAGCTTGGAAGGCCAGATTGCAACAATTTTTTATACCTTTATATTTACTTTTAGTCATTTTAGGAGCTAGTCTTTTCCCCACAGCATGCAGTAACTGAAAGAATGTCTGAGGTACTAGAACCTGTGCCTTCTTTGAGGAGAGATCTTTCATCAATTCAAGTAGGGAAGGAAAAGGTATCTCTGAGATTTCATCAGCTGCATGTTCAAGGATGTCAGTATATTTTTGGAGCTCTTAAATACCATGGTCCAAAATTTGCTCTGTTACACCAGTGCAACTCCTATTTACTTAAAGCAGAGGAAGACACTTCACTGTCACGAATAAATAAACCTCACCATTGGCTCTACTGAGGACCTGCACTTGTGTAACAGCAGAATTTAGCTCAGTATCTACAAACACAACTGACTAACCAGTTACAACATATAGCCATTATTCTGTATCCAGCACATCAACTAATATGTCTGAGACACTGCCTATATAATCACTATCCTGTTTCTAGCATGACCGTGAAATGCCCTGATATGCCAGATATACAGATTCTCTCCACTGGTGCAGACTCTAGTAGAGGGCTCCAGAAGGTAGAAAATTTCCCGGGGAGACGTGCATCAATTCAAAGTTCTTCAGTGCATTCTGATCATGGTCTGCTCCCCACATACTAAATCTTCAGGGGTCAGGTGGTTGGCACACACCTTCATCAGAAGTTCATGGCGGAGTTAGCAAAGTAGATCTAATTCCACCCACCCCAAATCTTCTAGGTAGAAGAAGAGAATTTCCTTAAATCAATGCATTTTGAGGCTTCATCTCTCCTGTCCAGAGAGAATGTCTTGTTTGGGAGAAGGTTTCCTGTCCTGCTGGAGGACATGGGGCTGGGGGAGACAGGAGCGGTGGGAGGAGTGGGACTTTGCAGGATTGGGCTAAAATTCTTCTGTCTTCTGGCTAGGATAGCTCTTCTCTCCTGGGCAGGATGTTTCCAAGCTTTACTTTTTAATTAAGTCACTAAAGTAAATGCATGAAACACAAAAGTAGCTATCTAAGTATACCATTAATATTAGACATGACCCAGCTCTTGCATTACCTCAAACTCTAACACTGAAACTAATTGACAATTAATTCAAAATTATCACCTAACTCAAACTTTTGAAAGGTCTTTCAAATGAAAGAAGAATTGCCAGCCTCAAACTGGAAAACTGCTTCTTGTTGCTAAAACACTGACTTTTTTTTTAAAGACTTCCTTAACCTGTTTAAAAGAACACTGACTCACTTACCTCTCGCTCAGTAAAAAATGGTGTAGCCGCAGTCATTTCCCTCAGCTGTACTACTCAGTAAAAAAATAAATCATTCATTTTAGGACCAAATTTACTTCTGGCCTGTACAACCCTGGTTGTTACATGAGAACATGCTTGAAAGCACAAAGTCTTGAAACTAATGACAAAATAATTTTTTATATATGTTTAAGAACTAGTCCTAGGTCATTTCAGGTTTAGGGGTTATGTTCACAATTAATTAGCAAAAACATGAATTTTCTTAGTTGTGCTCATAGGATATAGAATATCCCCAATTTATTTTAGGTAAGGAAAAAATCTGAATTGCACTATCATTTGTAGCCTCACACGTAACGTTCTAAAGATGACAACAAACTCTGTCTTCCCCATTTTAGCGGTTATCATAACTAGGGTGACCAGACAGTAAATGTGAAAAATCAGGACGGGGGTGGGGGGTAATAGGAGCCTATATAAAAAAAAGACCCAAAAATCGGGACTGTCCCTATAAAATCGGGACATCTGGTCACCCTAATCATAACCTTAATTTAGGATCTTTTCCATTCATTTTTAAAGGCCAGTGTTGCATGCCTGGGATTTACAGGTTAAGAGATACAGCAGTAACTGCAACAAGGGGAAGAGATTCAAAAGTAATTAATTATTTTTAACAGGGTTTTTAGAATTGAGACTGAAAAAGTTGATTGTGCCCTCCAGATATGTTGCATTTAGAGGGGAAAAACAAAACCAAACCAAAACAAAACCAGACACATCCATAGCAGGCCTTAAGCACAAGAAATGCAAGAAACTGTCTGGGGAGAGTCACAGGGAATACTGTGAGCAGTACTGCCTAGCCTGTTTTCATGGTTTCCTAGTCACAAACACACATAGCCTGTTTCTTTTTTTACCACATATATCTTTAATCCTCAGTTACCAAATTTGCAAGACATCATATAGATATGCAGAAAGAGGAACTTGTCACTCCTCCACCCAGCTCACTCTCTAAACTCCTCTTACTTCCTGTTCCTCCCATTATATATCTTCCACATTACTAAGCTAATTACTTCATTAGCCCAACAATTGCCACCAAGTGTCACTAAACCGCATCAGTAACACGCTGATTGACTCCAGTTTAGCCTATAGCCTTCTCTGTGCTGCAGCAACCTCAGTGACTAGGGTGCTACAAGCCTACACATAGACCATATGCAGACTTCTAACTCATGTAGGTGGCTGGAGCACATGACTTATGAGGAGAGGCTGAGGGAACTGGGACTGTTTAGTCTGCAGAAGAGAAGAATGAGGGGGGGATTTGATCGCTGCTTTCAACTACCTGAAAGGGGGTTCCAAAGAGCATGGATCTAGACTGTTCTCAGTGGTACCAGATAACAGGCTAAACAGTGAACTGTAAACTGTAAAAGAGACAGAACTGGTAAACTGTAAAAGAAACAGAAACCTCAGGTGTCTGTCAGAGGTAGATGCAACTCCCTGGTTAGAGCTGTAAGATGTGCCTCTCTGCCTGTCTCTCCCCATAGGGTTGCCAACTTCCTAGTTGCACAAAACTGAATACCCTAGCCCCTCCTCTTCCCCGAGGCCCCACTCCTGCCCCACCCCTTCCCCGAGGCCCTACCCCCTACTCACTACATTCCCCCTCCCTCGATGGCTTGCTCTCCCCCACCCTCACTCACTTTCACTTGGCTGGGGCAGGGGGTTGGGGTAAGGGCTCTAACTGGGGGTGTGGGCTCTGGGGTGGGGCCAGAAATGAGGGGTTCAGGGTGCAGGAGAGGACTTTGGGCTGGGGCAGGGAGTTGGGGTGTGGGAGGGGGTAAAGGCTCTGGCTGAGCGGTGGGCCCTGGGTTGGGGCTGGGGATGAGGGGTTTGGGGTGCAAGAGGGGGCTCCAGGCTGGGGGGTGGGGCCAAGGGATTTGGAATGCAGGAGGAGATTGCAGGTTGAGGCAGGGGGTTGGGGTGCAGGAGGGGTGAGGGCTCTGGGCTGGGGGTGCTGGCTCTGGGATGGGGCCAGGGATGAGCGGTTTGGGGTACAGGAGGGGGCTCCAGGCTGTGGGGTGGGGCCGAGGGATTTGGAGTGCGGGAGGGGGCTGCGGGTTGAGGCGGGGGTTGGGGTACAAGAGGGGGTGAGGGCTCTGGGGTGGGGCTGGGGATGTATGTGTATGGTTGTATGTGTATGGTTCTACACAGGGGTGTATCTCTGGTGCATAGCTCTGGGGGAGGAGTGTAGTAGCTCTGTTTGTGCGTGTTGCTCTAGAGAGTGTGTAGCTGTGTGTGTGTGGTTCTAAGGAGCATTGTAACTGCATGTGTGTGGCTCTAGGGAGGGGTGTAGCTTTGTGTGTGTGTGAGAAAAACTCTAGGAAGGGGAGTAGAACTCTTCTTGTGTGTAGCTCTATCTTTGTGGCTCTGGGGAGGTGGGTAGCTCTGGGTTTTTCTACACTTAAAAGGCTGCAACAGCACAGCTCCATTGCTGTAGTGCTTTGGTGAAGACGCTACCTATGCTGACACTCAGGAAGACTTCTCCCATTGGTATAGGTAATCCACCTCCATGAGAGGTGGCAGCTAAGTTGACGGGAGAATTCTCCCATTGACCTAGTGCTGTCTACACCAGAGGGTTAGGCAGGTTTAATTGCGTCGCTCAGGGACATGGATGTTTCACACCCTTGAACGATGTAAATATACTGACCTTACTTCTTAGTGTAGATCAGGCCTCTGTGTGAGAGAGGTTCTAAGGAGGGATGTAGTTCTTTGTGTGTGCATAGCGCTGGGGTAGAAGTGCAGCTCCCTGTGTGTCTCTAGTGAGAAGTGTAGCTCTATTAAAATAAAAAGCTCAATAATAATAATGGTGGATTTCGACTGTCCCCATATTGACTGGGTACATATCACCTCAGGAAGGGATGCTGAGATAAAGTTTCTTGACACCTTAAATGACTGCTTCTTGGAGCAGCTAGTCCTGGAACCCACAAGAGGAGAGGCAATTCTTGATTTAGTCCTAAGTGGAGCACAGGATCAGGTCGAAGAGGTGAATATAGCTGGACCGCTTGGTAATAGTGACCATAATATAATTAAATTTAACATCCCTGTGGCGGGGAAAACTCCACAGCGGCCCAACAGTGTAGCATTTAATTTCAGACAGGGGAACTACACAAAAATGCGGAGGTTAGTGAAACAGAAATTAAAAGGTACAGTACCAAAAGTGAAATCTCTGCAAGCTGCATGGAAACGTTTTAAAGACACCATAATAGAGGCTCAACTTAAATGTATACCCCAATTTAAAAAACATAGTAAGAGAACCAAAAAAGAGCCACCGTGGTTAAACAACAAAGTAAAAGAAGCAGTGAGAGGCAAAAAGGCATCCTTTAAAAAGTGGAAGATAAATCCTAATGAGGAAAATAGAAAGGAGCATAAACTCTGGCAAATTAAGTGTAAAAATATAATTAGAAAGACCAAAAAAGAATTTGAAGAACTGCTAGCCAAAGACTCCAAAAGTTAATAGCAAATTTTTTTTAATACATCAGAAGCAGAAAGCCTGCTAAACAACCAGTGGGGCCACTGGATGATCGAGATGCTAAAGCAGCACTCAAAGATGATAAGGCCATTGCGGAGAAACTAAATGAATTCTTTGCATCGGTCTTCACTGTTGAGGGAGATTCCCAAACCTGAGCCATTCTTTTTGGGTGACAGATCTAAGGAACTGTCCCAAATTGAGGTGTCATTAGAGGAGGTTTTGGAACAAATTGATAAACTAAACAGTAATAAGTCTCCAGGACCTGATGGTATTCACCCACGAGTTCTGAAGGAACTCAAATGTGAAATTGCAGGACTACTAACTGTCATCTGTAACCTATCATTTAAATCAGCTTCTGTACCAAATGACTGAAGAATAGCTAATGTGATGCCAATTTTTAAAAAGGGCTCCAGAGGTGATCCTGGCAACTACATGCCAGTAAGCCTCACTTCAGTACCGGGCAAATTGGTTGAAACTATCGTAAAGAACAAAATTGTCAGACACATAGATGAACATAACTTGTTGGGAAATAGTCAACATGGTTTTTGTAAAGGGAAATCATGCCTCACCAATCTACTAGAATTCTTTGAGGGGGTCAACAAGCATGTGGACAAAGGGGATCTAGCGGACATAGTGTATTTAGGTTTTCAGAAAGCCTTTGACAAGGTCCCTCACCAAAGGTTCTTAAGCAAAATAAGCAGTCATGGGATAAGAGGGAAGGTTCTCTCATGGATTGGTAACTGGTTAAAAGATAGGAAACAAAGGGTAGGAATAAATGGTCACTTTCAGAATGGAGAGAGGTAAATAGTGGTGTCCCCCAGGGGTCTGTACTGGGCCCAGTCCTATTTAACATATTCATCAACAATCTGGAAAAAGGGGTAAACAGTGAGGTGGCAAAATTTGCAGATGATACAAAACTAGTCAAGATAGTTAAGTCCCAGGCAGACTGCGAAGAGCTACAAAAGGGTCTCACAAAACTGGGTGACTGGGCAACAAAATCGCAGATGAAATTTAATGTTGATATATGCAAAGTAATGCACATTGGAAAACATAATCCTAACTATACATATACAATGATGGGGTCTAAATTAGCTGTTACCACTTAAGAAAGAGATCTTGGAGTCATTGTGGATAGTTCTCTGAAATCATCCACTCACTGTGCAGCGGCAGTCAAAAAAGCGAACAGAATATTGGGAATCATCAAGAAAGGGATAGATAATATCATATTGCCTCTATATAAATCCATGGTATGCCCAACACCTTGAATACTGTGTGCAGATGTGATCGCCCCATCTCAAAAAAGATATATTGGAATTGGAAAAGGTTCAGAAAAGGGCAATAAAAATGATTAGGGGTATAGAACGGCTTCCCGTATGAGGAGAGATTAATAAGACTGGGACTTTTCAGCTTGGAAAAGAGGCAACTAAGGGGGGATATGGTAGAGGTCTATAAAATCATGAGTGGTATAGAGAAAGTAAATAAGGAAGTGTTATTTACTCCTTCTCATAATACAAGAACAAGGGGCCACCAAATGAAATTAATAGGTAGCAGGTTTAAAACAAACACAAGAAAGTATTTTTTCACGCAACACACTGTCAACCTGTGGAACTCCTTGCCAAACGGTGTTGTGAAGGCCATAACGGGGTTCAAAAGGGAGCTAGATGGATTCATGGAAGATAGGTCCATCAATGGCTATTAGCCAGGATGGGCAGGAATGGTATCCCTAGCCTCTGTTTGCCAGAAGCTGGGATTGGATGACATGGCACGGATCACTTGATGATAACCTGTCTGTTCATTCCCTTTGGGCCAATGCCATTGGCCACTGACAGAGGCTTGATGGACCTTTGGTCTGACCCAGTATGGCCGTTCTTATGTTTTTATATCTGTGGCTCTAGGGAAGGACGTAGCTTTGTGTGTATCTCTAGGGTAGGGTGTAACTGTGTTGTGGCTGTGGCTCTGAGTGGGTATAGGGAGGAATGTATGTAGCTCTGTGTGTATCTTTGGGATGGAGTGTAGCGCTGTGTGTGTGTGGCTCTAGAGAGGAGTATAGTTCTGTGTGCATGGTTCTAGGAAAGAGTGTAGCTTTGTGTGTATCTCAACAGAGGGGTGTAGCCAGGGGTGATAGTATAGTGGGGGTACTGAGAGCCATTGAACCAAACTGTAAACCCTGTGTATAATGAAAATCACTTCAAGCCAGGGGGTGCTGCAGCACCCCTAGTTCCAGCATCTATGGGTGTAGCTCCAGGCAGGAATGTAGCTCTGTGTGTGGGTGGATCTTGGGATGAGGGTGGCTCTGGGTGGACGCGTGTGACTGTAGAGAGAGCTGTAGTTGTATGTGTAGCTTAGCTCCCGCCCCTGAACCCTACAGCAGGCAGCAGCGGGGCGGGCCCATCGGTTCCAATCCTCTCCCCCTCTCTGCAAGGATTGGCTGGTGTCTCCGCAGTGCGGGCCGGGATTGGCCGGCTCTGGCGGTGTAGCGGGACGGGATTGGCCTGGCTGGCTCTCGCTGAGGCCGTGTCGGGGCCCAGGCTTTGGTGCCGGGGCCCGGCCTGGAGGAGGCGGGTGAGTCGGGACCCGGGGAGGGGTGAGTGCAGGGCCCGGACCGGACGGCGGGCTCGGGGGAGCGGTCTCCGCTGCTCGGTAGCGTGGCTGGCTCGGGAGGATCCCGGGCGGTTGGGCTCAGCGGCTCCGTGCCGCGGCCTGTCACAGGGGGAGCCCCGGCCCCCGGCCTATCGCGGGCGCGACCCGGCCCTTCCTGGCTTCCCCGGGGGGTCTGACCCCTTTGCCCGGGTGCCCGGTGCGGAGCAGGAGCGGCGCAGCCCGGCCTGAGGGGAGCGCCTGGGCCGGAACCGCCCCCTCGGGACAGGCCGCCTCCCCCGGGCTTGACGACGGGTCTCGGCCGCACGCCTAGCCAGGCTTGTGCAGGCCCAGGCGGGGGTTCGGCCAGCGCGGCTGGCAGCAGGGACTGGGAGGCGCGAGGGCGTAGGAGGGGCTGCGGGGTGGGGCTGTGCATGGTCCAGGCAGTAGGGGTGGGGTACCTGGGGGATGTGGTAGCCACTGGGGCAGGTGTGGCCCATACAGTGGGAAATAGGTGTGAGGGGGGCGCCTGGGAGGGTGGTGGGGAGCAGGGTACATGGGGGTGGGCTCAATATTTAATTTGTGCCAAGGCTGAGCCCTGGAAGCTGGAGACTTGACAGTTCATAGCCCTGGCACCTCTGGGCTTGCTGCATCAGTGTTAAATGTAAAAAAAATTACTTGAGTCCCAGCACCCTTTTCATTACCAATTAAGCACTGAGGGGCACTGGGTTGTGATGTCCTGGCCACAGTCAGTGAACACATCTGGGCCTCCATGCTACAAACCCTTCCCTGAGTGTGTGCATAACTTCAGGTGTGTGAAGAGTCACTTTAATCAAATGGGGCTGCTCATGCAAGTAATGTTAAATATAGGACCATAGACATATAGGGCTAGAAGGGGCCTTGAGTTCATCCAGTTCCTTCCGCACATTGAGTATACCTGGGCATCTGCAGGATTGGGGCCATAAATAGAAGCACATTCATAAATGTGAAGGCTTGTATTGCTTCTACATAAATCCATGGTACGCCGACATGTTGAATACTGTGTGCCGATGTGGTCACCCCATCTGAAAAAAGATATATTGGAATTGGAAAAGGTACAGAAAAGGGCAATAGAAGTGATTAGGGGTATGGAACAACTTCCATATAAATAAAACTGGGGCGTTCCAGCTTAGAAAAGAGACAGCTAAGGGGAGGGGATATATGATAGAGATCTATAAAATCATAATTGGTGTGGAGAAAGTAAACAAGGAAGTGTTATTTACTCCTCTTGATAATACAAGAACTAGGGGTCACCAAATGAAATTAAGAGGCAGCAGGTTTAAAACAAAAGGAAGTATTTCTTCACACAATGCATAGTCAACCAGTGGAACTGTTTGCCAGAGGATGTTGTGTGAAGGCTAAGACTATAACAGGGTTAAAAAAAGAATTAGATAAGTGAATAGAGGATGGGTCTATCAATGGCTGTTAGCCAGGATGTGCAGAGATGCAAAACCATGCTCTGAAGTGTCCCTAGCCTCTGTTTGCCAGAAGGCGGGGATGGATCACTTGATGATTACCTGATCTGTTCATTCCCTGTGAAGCACCTGGTATTGGCCACTGTTGGAAGACAGGATACTGGCTAGATGGACCATTGATCTGACCCAGTAGGGCCATTTTTATATTCTTATGATAACAGTCTATATATACATTGGATATTTCTATGCCAGGGGTGGCCAAACTGTGGCTTGTGAGCCACATGCAGATCTTTTACCTTTAAAGTGCAGCTCACAGAGCCCCCCATGCCCTGCCCCATTCTCCACCTACCAGACTGTGTGTGTGTGTGTGTGTGTGTGTGTGTGTGTGTGTGTGTATAGCTTGGGACCTCTGCTTTGCAGTGGGGTGGTGGAGTAGGGGCTTCTGCCCAGTGGGGAGGGCGTTCTCGGGGCTTCAGTCCCATGGGGTGCACCTGCTGGGGCTCCTGGCTTCAGCAGGAGCAGGGCTGATGCCCTGAGCCCTGGCAGGCATGCCCTGGCTCTCAAACCTCTGAAGATTGTCATATGCAGCTCGGAGTGTCAATAAGTTTGGCCACCTGTGGTCTGTGCTATAAGCGCTAAGTGGGACAATTGCTACATAGCGTAGCACGGCTGGCTCGGGAGGATCCTGGGCAGTTGGGCCCAGCATCTCCGTGCTGTGGCCTGTCCCAGGGGGCAATTGCTACAGCAATTGAAGGTTTTTTTTCATAGCTTTAGTACCGTGGTTTTTTCATCTGCAGACTCCTAAAAAATTTCGAATGGAGGTGTAGCCCCCTTTGGAAACTTATACATAGTTTGCAGATCACAGTTTGAAAATCAGTGTTCTATGGTTATGTCAACCTTTTGCAGACCGCTTAGACATAGTCTACGGCCCCCCAGGGATCTGCAGACCACAGGTTGAAAACCATTGCTCTAGTAGATCCAGGCGGTAATGTCTGTATTGAGGCGTAGGTTGCTACATCTCTAAGGGTGTGAATTTTCTGTAGACTTCTGGGCTCAGGCTGGAGCCCTGGCTCTAGGATCTTGCAGGGTGGATCCAGCCTGAGCACTAGGACCCTCTCAGGGCCCTAGAGCCTGAGTTCTAGCCTAAGACTGGAAGTCTGCACAGCAGTGAAACAGCCCCATGGCCCAAGCCCCCCGAGCCTGAGTTGGCTGGCACAGGCCAGCCGTGGGTTTTTCTTTGCTGTATAGACATACCCCAAGTGACTTAATTATAGTTGAATTAAAGATATTTTAAAATAAAGAACATTTTGAACGCTTTCATAATATCAGACCAGATACCACTGAAAGTGCTTTCACAGACATGAGTTATACATTCATGTAAATACACATACATTGCACAATCTCTGCATATTCAAAGGATGAAAACAATGTTTAAAAAAATTCTAAATTGAAAACTAAACAGCATCATCTATGTGATACTATATAGTTCACAGAGGAGCCAGGTCTCTCAGGCTTACTGACTTGTGTGGGTTTAAGGTGCTGCTCTGTTTTTAATGTCTCTGCAGAGACACCAGTTTTCTGGTATGAATCTTGAACTGTGTTATATACACGTATCCCCCTAAACTGTGCTACCTTTGGGGCTGAAATTGTGCTGCATGTGAATTTCTTTTGTTACATTTGATAAAATTATATTTGACCATCTTGGGCGAGGGGGATATGGTGCCTCCCAGCAGTAAAGAGAACTTTCAGATTTATTTTTGTGCTCTGATGGCTTTTTAAAACTTCTGTACTTCATGGACTTGATGTTCATTTAAGACTAGTGACATGATTGAAAAAAATGGTTTAAAAATAAGCTGTGTAAATATTTTTATATCTGTGATGCAGTAGACCAGATACAAACCATTTTGTTTACTTGATTATACAAGTATATATTTGAATCAGTGATCCTATAGAATTTATTTTCCCTAAAACTGTTAATGTAAGGTAAATGTTTAAAAATCAACACACATGAATCAAGAAAGTGAATTGTTTACTGTAGCCATATTGCAGAGATAATAAGGCAAATGCAAATAGTATACAAGTGATAGAGATGACTACACATGTGCAAGGTGGCCAAGTTATTGTTGCTGTAGGAAACGTAACTTTTAAATTTCTTGACTTAAAATGTCAAGCTTAACATTATATTAAATAGCGCTCTTTCACAGGTATTGATTTTTGTCTATTTTGCTAATTCAGTGCTTAAACAGTTCAGTGAAGAAAGTATTTATCATTATTCTGCAAATCAAATCAACATCAAAACAAAGCACATTTTGGACCCAGTTTTATCGTGCTCGGTCAGTTGTGGAGTTTTCCCATGAAAAGGACCTGTTTTTTTAAATTTTCCCATAAAAAGAATTCAGTATATTAACTGAAAAGTGTTTGATCTAGTGTACTGGGTTAACTCAGAGAATGCTCTGATGGGTATTAGTAGCAACAGTTCAGGCTGGCATCATCGTCGCTTTTTATAAATACACTATTTTGCATGGAATCAGAAGTACTCATTGACTTGTGGGTCTTTTTGGGGGGGGCGGGAGGGTGGTTTTTGGTGATTCTTTGCCCCTTTTGCTTTGGCCTGGCGTAGTCTTGAAAGAAATTAATATTATTATTACTTTGTTTTGTACTGTGATAGGGCCTAGAGGCCAGGACTCCATTGTGCTAAGCACAGTATAAACATATAACAGACTGTCTGTGATGCTTCCTAGCAGTACCCAGAATTGTGAGGTACCTCACTATCATCTGCCCTTAGCATGAGGAAGCCGTGTTTGTGCCTGCAGAGTGTCAGCTCCTTCACTTCACTGACCGCGGGCAGCACATGCACTCCCCTCTTAGTTTATGCAGGCTCTGTTATCCATCTGCAGGTTAGCAATAGGCACGCTCCAGCATCTGAACCTTCTGAGCTTCCCCTTGGATTGTCCAGCCGCTGGTTCACTGGACACTCAGAGTTCAGAGATTCACTGTTCCCAAAGGAATGGTACGCCTCAGTTTACCAGCTACACCTCAGATCACCACTCCATTTAATACACAGCACTTACATTTTTACAGGTGTCTATAGTGAAAAAAAGTATTTGATAACATACAGAGATTTGAGAAGTAGCAAATAAAAAATTTGGAAACAAGTGGTTACTTGTAAAATAAAAAACATAATACACATTCTAGAGCCTGGACTTAATTAACAAGATATTCTCCTGTCTAATGAAGTTTAGTTCACCCAAAGTCTTTGTAGCATTTTCAGAGCAAAACCATGCTCTGAAGTGTCCCTAGCCTCTGTTTGCCAGAAGCTGGGAATGGGTTACAGGCGATGGGCCACTTGATAATTACCTGTTCTGTTCATTCCCTCTGAAGCACCTGGCATTTTGGGCACTGTTGGAAGACAAGATACTGAGCTAGATAGATCATTGGTCTGACCCAATATGGTCATTCTTATGTTCTAGCTAAGTTAGCTGGGACCCTCCTTTCTTAAGACAGAACACGTTGACAGTATCCTAGGTGAAGGATCCAGGGTGTCCCTCAGTACCTCCAGTTATGCCCCCAAAATCCATTGTCTTTACTTGTAAACAGGATACCCCTCTGCTGCGCTAGTGTTTCCTGCAGTTTTTTCTCTTGAAGATGTCACAAACTCTTGGTTATCGTTCTGCTCTGTCTGTGGAGGGGCCTCCATTGTGAAGCAGACAATATCACACATGTGACCAGCCAGAGAGCGAGAAGGGTCTCTTCCCTCCTACCTAAATGGAGCATGTTTATCACTTTCTGGTGACCGGCCTTAATATACATACCTTAAAAACAGGTTTCAGAGTAGCGGCTGTGTTAGTCTGTATCAGCAAAAAGAACAGGAGTACTTGTGGCACCTTAGAGACTAACAAATTTATTTGAGCATAAGCTTTCATGGGCTACAGCCCACTTCATCGGATGCACAGAATGGAACATACAGTAAGAAGATATTTATACATACAGAGAACATGAAAAGGTGGAAGTATCCATACCAACTGTAAGAGGCTAATTAATTAAGAGAAGCTGTCATCAGCAGGGGAGAAAAACTTTTGAAGTGATAATCAAGATAGCCCATTTTGGACAGTTGACACAAAGGTGTGAGGATACTTTAACATGGGGAAATAGATTCAGTTAGTGTAATGACCGAGCCATTCCCAGTCTCTGTTCAAACCTAAGTTAATGGTATCTAGTTTGCATATTAATTCAAGTTCAGCAGCTTCTCCTTGGAGTTTGTTTTTGAAGCTTTTCTGTTGCAAAACTGCCACCTTAACGTCTCACTGAGTGATTAGAGAGGTTGAAGTGTTCTCCTACTGGTTTTTGAATGTTATGATTCCTGATGTCAGATTTGTGTCCGTTTATTCTTTTGCGTAGAGACTGTCCGGTTTGGCCAATGTACATGGCAGAGGGGCATTGCTGGCACATGATGGCATATATCACATTGGTAGATGTGCAGGTGAACGAGCCCCGATGGCGTAGCTGATGTGATTAGGTCCTATGATGGTGTCACTTGAATAGATATGTGGACAGAGTTGGCAGCGGGGTTTGTTGCAAGGATAGGTTCCTGCATTAGTGTTTTTGTTGTGTGGAGTGTGGTTGCTGGTGAGTATTTGCTTCAGGTTGGGGGGCTGTCTGTAAGCGAGGACAGGTCTGTCTCCCAAGATCTGTGAGAGTGAGGGATCATCTTTCAGGATAGGTTGTAGATCTTTGATGATGTGCTGGAGAGGTTTTAGTTGGGGGCTGAAGGTGACGGCTAGTGGCTTTCTGTTATTTTCTTTGTTGGGCCTGTCCTGTAGTAGGTGACTTCTGGGTACTCTTCTGGCTCTGTCAATCTGTTTTTTCACTTCAGCAGATGGGTATTGTAGTTTTAAGAATGCTTGACAGAGATCTTGTAGGTGTTTGTCTGAGGGATTGGAACAAATGCGGTTGCATCTTAGAGCTTGGCTGTAGACAATGGATCATGTGGTGTGTCCTGGATGGAAGCTGGATGCATGTAGGTAAGTATAGCGGTCAGTAGGTATAGGAAACCTATAAAAGAACACTTCAACCTCTCTAATCACTCAGTGACAGATGTTAAGGTGGCAGTTTTGCAACAGAAAAGCTTCAAAAACAGACTCCAAGGAGAAGCTGCCGAACTTGAATTAATATGCAAACTAGATACCATTAACTTAGGTTTGAACAGAGACTGGGAATGGCTCGGTCATTACACTAATTGAATCTATTTCCCCAGGTTAAAGTATCCTCACACCTTTGTGTCAACTGTCCAAAATGGGCTATCTTGATTATCACTTCAAAAGTTTTTCTCCCCTGCTGATAATAGCTTCTCTTAATTAATTAGCCTCTTACAGTTGGTATGGGTACTTCCACCTTTTCATGTTCTCTGTATGTATAAATATTTTCTTACTGTATGTTCCATTCTGTGCATCTGAAGAAGTGGGCTGTAGCCCATGAAAGCTTATGCTCAAATAAATTTGTTAATCTCTAAGGTGCCACAAGTACTCCTGTCCTTTATACCTTAAAAACATCATTTCTGGTTTAGATACTTAACTTCTTAAACATTATCCATCCATACATTTAGAAATGATTGATAATCAGTGGGGTACTTCATATGCCACATTTTGGTGAATTATTGTGTGTATACTTGAACAGAGGATCCCTATAAAACTCTATACCTTCCCATTCTGACCCTCTGCCAGTTGTCACAAAGATATTTCTGGGTCACAATGCCTCTATCCTGAAGAGTTTATAATATAGGTAGATTGTTATTTACAATGCAAGATAATTGGAGTTGTGAACATATGATTTACATTTTAATAAAGTTTTATTGCAATACTTCTGAATAATGGTAATGTTTACTACAAAATAGAACCATAGGGAATGTGTATATACTATTTTATTTATTTCTTAGAATGCTAATAAAAAGCCTTCTGTCTTTTTCTGAACAGATTAAGGGCTGAAAAAAATGGCTGTAATACAGTCCATATGCCAGTATTGGCACAAACGTCAGCAACTTTATTACTTGCTGTGTTCTAAGTCAAACAGTCCCTGGAGTTCAGTTTAGGATCTACTTTTTGTTAGTAGGTGAGCAAAATGTATTTGAAAGAAACAAATCTAAGTTGTCCTGAAACAACTTTTAAATTATTACATATACAACTTTGAACATGTCAAAACAAGGCAACTCAAAGATGGAGGTAGGGATGGGAACTCCACAACTTCTGATTCCATTCTAGGCTCATGCTTTGCCATGGTATTTCTCACCTTTTCTAAAGGTGCAGCAGCATGACTTAAGGATGGAACTTTTTATTCTGTTTGAATCTTCTTCCTTTTGGTGGTTCCAGCAGCCTTAACTTTGACAGATATGGTATGTTGTCTGTCAAAGAAATGACCAGAAACATTTGCAGTAATGCCTTGTTCAGCTGATACAAGGACAGTTATTGGAACTGTCAGTCATATGCTGACCCTTTAGCAGTGAAGTCGAGCAGATCCTACCAGAAGCTTTGCCTTGGCAAAGAGAAGACTGGGCAGTAAGAGTGGTTGTTTTTGTCTGATTCTTTTAGTCAGTTTCTTTCAATTAATAGCAATAATTTCTAAACAAATGTTACTTGATATTAGTGGTTAGAGCTTTGTTTTATGCTCTAAGAAAGCACTCAAAGTTGTAGCTGCTGACACAGCATGCAAGTTGTATTCTAGCATAGCTAAGTAAAAGAAAACTCTGTAGTAGAGCTAGAAGACATGGTCTGGAACTCTAGATCTAAACCACAGGTACAGGATGGGAACAAATGAGTGTAGGTAACTCACAGCTTGTTAAATATCAGCAACACAGGCATAGTAAGTGCTAAAATGTCCTCATCTTTTACTAATTAATTTAACATACTTCAAAGGTCTGGCAGAACCAGAGTGCCACGTGAAGTGTTAAGATGAATGTTCATGACAGTGGGGAGAAATGTCTCAATCTTCTCCTGCCAAAATTAACTCTTCTGAATCAGTGTTAGCATCTAAGAGGATTGTTCAAATGTGAGAAACTTAAGATAGATATTAGACACCTTATCTTAGGTCTCAGGTGTCTGACTTAATCAAATGATATGAATTCAAAGTATATGAGTTCAGTTCAAATGAGAAAAAGTAGCAAGTTTTAAGAAAAGCTCTGTGCCGCAGCCCCTTACCACCTCCAATTCCCATAAACCCAGAAGGAAAAATGTAGCAATAAGAAATACACAAGAAAGTCTAAGAACTCCGTTAATATTTTATTAAGGTATACAATCACGTGACTGTATGTATCTTGTAACTCAGTCAAAATTATATTATGCATTATTGGAATTGGCAGTCTTATACTCTTAATGGCTGGGTTAATTTTATTTTGAGTTCTGACTTTTGAAAAATAAATAGATATTCTCAAGGATAAAGAGACTTTTATGCCCATTGGATGTTGATTTTGGAGGTCTTCCCCTTCAAATTTTAACTTTTGATAGGGAAAGTTCAACAATTTTCATGAAAATTCTTCTACGTAGCACCTTGATCCGCCACCAAGTTCGCATGAAATGGCAAATGAAACATTGACTCAGCAAAAATATGCAAGGTTGTTTCAGTTTTTAGATTTGTTCTTTTCTGTATGTATCTGCAGATCTGAAAGAAAGTTATAGGTGCTTGGATCGCACTGGTTATGTATGTATACCCACAGATGTTTGTACTTATTTTCAGATATTTTGTCATGTATACAGCTTTTGTGACTCAACATCTTTAAATATTTTAAAAAATAAACAGGGTTTTTTAAAAAGCAAAAATATAAATTGATTATTTTATACCAGTAATTCATCCTGAAAAATGGAAGAACTGTTTCAGTCAGAATTGGAACTGTCAGACCAGGTTACAGAGTAGTAGAGACTTTTTCCTTCTGGATATTTTGTCTTTGTGGGGGAATTAAGTACTTCAGAGTTCCAAATGAAATATCGGCAAAAGTAAAGGAAAATGCTTCTCAGCCATCTACAAATAGCCTCTTACCTCATTAAATGAAACAAGCAGCAGAAGCCATAAAAGGAGAGTAGAAGCTATCCCAACAAGGGTCATGCTACATGTAGGTTACCAGGCTATAAAGCTTTGGGCATGTTTATACTAGAAATGCAAGTCAACCTAAGTTAGGTTAACTCACAACCACCACGGTAATTACTACAGTGGTTCATATCCACACTACCCTCCTTCTGTTGGTGGTGCGCGTCCTCACCAGGAGCGCTCCCATTAACTTAAGAGGAGCAGCATGGGGTGCTGAGAGACTGGGAGCTCACAACTGGGAGCCCGGCTCTGGTGGGGAGCTGAGAGTTGCGGGGGAGGGCAGCACCCATGGAGAGCTGGGAACCTCTGAGCAGCAGCTGAGTGGGGAGCACAGGCAGCATCTGGGCCTGCAGCGCAAAGCTGGGAGGCAGCTGGACTCTGGGGAGCAGGGCGGGTGCAGCCCGTCTTAGAGCGGTAAGCCCGGGGGCAGCCATGATTTAGCTGGAGCCATCCACCCACCTCTGTGACAGCCTGGCTTTCTTATCAGTTTCAGGGCTCCAGCATGGAGTCCTGAAATTGACAAGATTGACAGCCAACAGCCAGTATAAGTAACGCAGTGTCTACATGGACATTGCATCGCCCTAACTACACCGACATCCTCCACGAGAAGTGCAAGGGTTATGTTGGTGTAGTAGGGCACGTGCATCCTGAGGAGCATGTGTACACTGACATAATTAGATCGACATAAGCTGCCTTATGTTAACCTAACTCTGTAGACAAAGCCTTTATGGACAGTGGACAGACTTAACAGTGGAAATCTGCGAGGTAGCCTCCTTTCTGATTAAACTATCATCTGGTGGTCTCTTCAGGGGAGAGCAGGGAAAGGAGATATTGCATGTTGTAACAATGCCACTGTCAACAAGACAGATATTTGTAATATATTCACAATCTCAGCTTTTGAGCTTTTGTGTATTTTACCTAACAGCCACAAGCATCACCACGATGCTGCTTTTTTTGGACTGGTATGTTTTTATGCTGTCAGACATCTCTATAGTATCTGAGCACCTTCCACATGAAATCAATAACAATGGCACTATCCTTAGTGGGCGACTTCTTCTTTTTGGGGGGGGTAAAAATTCTGCTTGTGGTGGAGGCTGTTGTAGGTCTTTTTTGGGAGTGGGTAGAAGAGACTTGGTTCAGTTGGTTGGGTAGAAAGGTGGTGTCGGTGTTCTGAGTATCATAATGGAAAATATTTGAAAAGTTGGTAAAAGAGCATGCGGAAAAGATTGTCTGACCTCTATCAAAGACATATAAAGACACACAGCTTCTGAAGTCTATTTTTCTTTTTGTTCCTGTCGTTATAGAAAGAACTCTGCTTATATCGGAAAGAGGTCTTGTAACAGAAATAGTAAGTAGAGGAACGCATATGTTAAGACTTGGGGAAAATTCAGTTAAATCCCATAGAGAACAAGGTAAGACACCCCATGTCAAAAACAGCTTCAGGTATGGGGCAGGATATCATTTTTAGACTCTCTAGATAAAACTTATTGCAGACTGATGGGTCACAGAAGAAATTTCCTAAGGCACTCCAAAGAATTAGTGAAGACTACACAGAATGTATTTTACCCCCTAAACTCCTTGAGATTAAAAAAAAGAAGAAGAAGAGAAGAATAAGAATATGTACTACTACCTTGAAAGGGATGCAACAAGACTGTATCAGTGGCATTTTCTGTTGTCTTGTGACTCATAAAAGAAAATGATGCTATAAATACATGCTGTGTTAGAACACAAGAATATAAACAAGAAGAAGTTGGTTTTAGTTATTTGTATTGCAATAGCACCTAGGAGTCCCAGTTATGCACCAGGGCCCCATTGTGGTAGATATTAAACAAACAAAAAGTTCCTGCCCTAAAGAGCTTACTATCTAAGGCAAGAGACGACATGTATATACAACAGATAGGTGGAGAACAAGGAAACACTGTGATAATGACTTGCATCTGAAGAAGTGAGGTTCTTACCCACGAAAGCTTATGCTCCCAATACTTCTGTTAGTCTTAAAGGTGCCACAGGACCCTCTGTTGCTTTCTGTGATAATACAGGTTAGCATGATAGGCAATGGTCTCATATTGTCCCCAAAAGATTAGATGACAGTTTTAGTAATAGGTATCTTTCTAGTTACAGTTGACTACCTCTCATGGATTTATGAAATGGTGTTGCCAGATGGTGCTCAAATTCTCAAATCTCTAGAATTCTTTCCAAGATTCTGGTAGCATCTTCTTTGAGAATAGGGATATCACCGTTTACCCTCCCAGTGGTATGGGAGTCAACAAGCATAGCAGCTCAGATAACAATATTAAAATTCAAGTTCAGGTTATTTGTAATCAATGTATCTTCAAAAATAGATAAGAGGCTCTTATTATAACTCCTTACAATAGTAACCTTTCATCCATTTGAAGATAGAGCAGCTAGCAAGGACAATTACTGTTCTAGGAAAAGAAGTTTTATCAAGTGACAAGTTCTAGAAGATGAGATACTGCATGAACTAACTGAGCATGCAGGAAAATATGGACAAGCACCTTCCTTTGTCTGCTTGAGATAAGTTTCACATCTAGACACTGTGCAATACGCCAGCTGCAACATGTGAAGAAAGTATGTGTTAAGCTAGTTGGGGAACACCAGCATCTACTAGAGTGCACTGTTACAATGATGTTGGAGGAAAAGTATTCCAGACGGTCGTCATTTTGAAAGGATAGGTAAACTTAGTGGACGCATAAATCCAAAGTTCCTGGGCTGTGGAAACACTACAAAGCAACACAGATTTTCTGGATTATCTTTGACTTCTTTAAAAGGGGCATTCAGGGTCAGAGTCCTTCAAGACATTTCTGTAGTTGGAATAAGCAGGTAGGTATGAGAAGCTGTGTTTTTCATCAAGAAGTGGTCAAGACTTGTGTTTGTGTGACACCCAGCACAATAGGACCCTAATTTGACAGCGGCCTCTGGGTGCAATGTTATACAAATAATTATTAAGCTAGGCAAATACAAAAGCAGATCAGCTCAATAGGAGCATTGGAACTGGAACTTCTCTTGAAAGACACTTGGAAACATGCAGGTGTGTTCCCAGGAACAGCTGCAATGTACTCATCTCATGACTTGTAGTGGGGGAGGCATACAGTGGGTTGTTTGTCAATTGTACTCTCCAGAGCTCTTGAAGAAAAGCGCATAGGGAGCATCCTTCTAATGGGCCCCAAATCAGCTCAGCAGAAAATGATTTTCAAACAAGACGTATCAGTCAGGGATCCAATACATTTTCCAAAAAAATGTACTGTACTATTTTCTTGAGATCAGTAATAAAACCCAAATCTATAAATACTAATCTAATAGCTTGGGTTTTCAAAGTTTACTGTTTAAAAAAAATTGTTTTGGTTTATGTTAGAAGGTAGATTTTTATAATTCCAGATGCTACCAGCGCTAATAGCTGTGAGACTGAATTAACAGTTTAATCTTCAGAGATTAGTTTAGCAAACAGCTTAGGGGAACCTGCTGGCCTACAACATAAGAATAGATGAATAGTTACTTAAAGCAACGTTTTTAAAGGCATTTTTAAATAAACTAGCAGATTAAGAACTACCCTGCAGTTCTCTGTGATGCACACGTGCCTGTGCACCTTCAAATTTAAGGAGGTTTTATTATTTTTTAAAATAGCATTTCTTAATAAATACATTTTCTAGGAGAAAATCGGAGGAGGCAGTCTTGTTCTTGCTATAAAGTTGAAATAATTATGATGCCTTCTCTTGCATTCGTACCAAGGCTTATTTATTTATTTCACCTGACCAGGACAGTGATAGTGATGATGAAATGCTAAGGGAAATTAGAGAGGCTATCAAAATTAAGAACCCAATAATAGTGGGGGATTTCAATTATCCCCATATTGACTGGGAACATTTCACTTCAGGACGAAATGCAGAGATAAAATTTCTGGATACTTTAAATGACTGCTTCATGGAGCAGCTGGTACAGGAACCCACAAGGGGAGAGGCAACTCTAGATTTAGTCTTGAGTGGAGCGCAGGAGTTGGTCCAAGAGGTAACTATAACAGGACCGCTTGGAAATAGTGACCATAATACAATAGCATTCAACATCCCTGTGGTGGGAAGAACATCTCAACAGCCCAACACTGTGGCATTTAATTTCAAAAGGGGGAACTATGCAAAAATGAGGGGGTTAGTTAAACAGAAGTTAAAAAGTACAGTGACTAAAGTGAAATCCCTGCAAGCTGCATGGGCGCTTTTTAAAGACACCATAATAGAGGCCCAACTTCAATGTATACCCGAAATTAAGAAACACAGTAAAAGAACTAAAAAAGATCCACCGTGGCTTAACAGCCATGTAAAAGAAGCAGTGAGAGATAAAAAGACTTCCTTTAAAAAGTGGAAGTCAAATCCTAGTGAGGCAAATAGAAAGGAGCATAAACGCTGCCAAATTAAATGCAAGAATGTAATAAGAAAAGCCAAAGAGGAGTTTGAAGAACGGCTAGCCACAAACTCCAAAGGTGGTAATAAAATGTTTAAGTATATCAGAAGCAGGAAGCCTGCTAAACAACCAGTGGGGCCCCTTGATGATCGAGATACAAAAGGAGCGCTTAAAGACGATAAAGTCATTGCGGAGAAACTAAATGGATTCTTTGCTTCAGTCTTCACGGCTGAGGATGTTAGGGAGATTCCCAAACCTGAGCCGGCTTTTGTAGGTGACAAATCTGAGGAAATGTCACAGTGGATGAGTTACTATGTCAGCAGGAATGACTGGTACATATGGACTAAATTATGAACCTGTCTGATGTCAGAATATAAACTCTGTCATCTGCATAATTTCTTCTTGACATTTATCAGAGTAATGACTTCTTGTTAGTATGGGAAATTCATCTGAGTTTCTCATGGATAGGCTCATCTAAAATATATTTGAGAACGATTAAAGACACTTGTGTGAGAGGAAGAGGGTCCTTAGATAATGGTTTAATGTCTGTGTATGTTTGGTATAAGGGCAAAACTGGTCTTCCAAAAGTTAGTTTTGTGTGTGGGTGGGAAGGAAGGTGCCACAGCCTGGAGATGCAATTCAGACCAGTAAAGGGCTGTGTCACCACTTGCCCTGCAATCCTGAGTGCCTTATAATGTTTTACTGCTGTAGTTTCCAGCCTGGGAAGCTCACAGCCAGCCTACAAGCATGCATATCACATCCTGAGTTTCTGTGTGCTAGACAGCTTTGGTTCAGCAGCTCTGACCCCAGCAGCCTGTGTGCAGCCCTAACCTGGCTTCCATCAGCCTTTATTACAACCAGCAAGGTGACACCAACATGCTCCCAGTACTGAATTTCACCAAAGCCATGTGCTCTGAATTGTTCAGCCCTTACCTGGGTCACTCAGAGAAATAAGGTTCATTGCTCCTTTAAAGAAACAAAAGCACATTATTAACTTGACTGGGGTAAATACACCCTTCCCTTCAAACACAGCACTGAGTTGGTTTATAGTAAAAATAAAAATGAATTTATTAACAATAGGATATAAGTTAAGTGATGCCAAGTAAAAGAAATAAAAGTAGAGATGATTACAAGCAAATTGAAATGAAAACACATCTAGAAGTATAAAACTCAATCTAGCAAGGTACTGGCTTTGTTCAAGATGGTTTCTGTCACCAATCTTTCTTCCCAGCCTTGGCTGACTTTCCCTCAGTCAGGACCTTCCACAAAAGTACAAGATGCTGGCTCCCCTTATCTTCCTAGGTGAATGATCTTTGCTTAAGCAGGTTTCTCACCTATATACAGTGCCCAGAGACTTGAGGCCCCACCCTTAGTTGAAGGACCCATCTTTCTCAGCTTGCCAGGGCTCTGTTCGCTTGTCTGTCTAGTGATGGATGCCAAAGATGACTTCTGGTCTTTGCTTACATCTTCCAAAATTCAATGACTGTGTTTCAAGAGGCAGAATGACTTCATGCTTTGTGTGTGGGCTTCCCACTCATCTGTATGTAAATTGGGTTTCCATTGTTTTGATTCCACGATGCTTAATTTACATCTGAGACAGGTAAATAGCTGTGGTGATCCCTCATGTGTGGGAGAGACCTGTTTCTCCCTTTGTTTAGACACAGAGTGTAAAGCCTAATATCAATGATTATTCACAATTCCATTTAGAGTGTTAATACATACATTTTCCCGATATTAGTCACCAGTGTGTCATAGGCTTTCATAAAACACCTCACTCAATAACTTTTATAATACAGTAATATTGTATACAGTCAGTGGATTCAATTGTTTCACTTGAGGTTCAGCCCCCCTGTCTTTATAGCCCCGATAAAGTTTCTCTTCTCTGCTAGAAACTGTCTCCTCCCTCACTTGTTAGCTTTGTTTACCTAATACATAAATAGACCTTCATTGTCTCTGCCTGATGGCCAGGCTGGTCAGAGAAGCAAATACACATTCCTTTATCTAGGGCAGACCTGTTTACCAACTCTCCTTGACATACCCGCCTTAAACATATTTTAGTCACCTTTCCAGCATATATCCATAACTCTTTATACTCGCCAAATACATACATTATGCTAGAATAGTAATTATCAGTGATTTATTAGTTTTCCGATGACACTTTTTAGATGCAGATTATAACCATAGTCAGTTTGGGTACACTGAATTGTTCAGGCCAGCTGAAACTCATAACCTGAAACCAATGATCCCCTTTTTGGATATATGACCCAACAACAATGTATTAGGTGTAGTGAGCATGTACCTGACAAGAGTTGCTGACACAAAATAGTGAACTACAGATGGGCCTCTGTGTCACACAAGGTGAATGATGTAATGCAACATGCTAATTTAAACATAATTTAGCCAGTTATGTGGCATAAAACAAAAGATAAATTATGCAGAAATACTTCTCTGGGTATGATCTTTGTGCTGAGCTGTGGCTCTCTGTCATGTAAGACCATGTCTACATTATGGAGCCTTTGCCAGCATAATTTTTTTTTCATAGTCCTAACCAACATAGTTGTACTGGAATAATTGTGTAGGGTAAATCAGGTCTTAGATTTTCAGAAATCTGAAATTCGACTTTGGAACCGTAGAGTCACTTAGACAAACATTTTATAGTATTTGTCAAAGTGAGGGTGTAGCTCTTTGAACTGTCAGGTCCCCTTGAGAGAGAATACGTAATCTTATGATGGGAGTAGCAAGACTAGGTGTAATTAATGGTCTGAGTTACAACATCTAAACTAAACTTCCCTGTACCCATTTCCTTCCTCAGACTGTGCTGCAGAAAGATAGGAGAGAGCTACTGTAGGTATAGGGAAGGCCAAGTGACCTGAAAGGTAGTGGTGGGAAATATGACCAACCTTTAATTCATGTCTTCACCTGGATCCTGTAGGCATCTCCCATGATGTGTTGAATGCGATACAGCCTTTTTCAACACACCTTCATTGTGGGAGAACAACTCTGTCCAGGCCCTTTGACAGAGACTGAGTGGATGGCTCAATCCCACAAAAACTTTATTGCTTCTTTTGAGGTTGTAGGTTACTTTTCTCTTTGGTGGCACTGACTGAAACAGCACACAACAGTAGAATTTCTCAAAATGAGGCTTATTAAAAACAGAAAATTATTTTAAAACAAACTGTTAACATCTCTAGATCTACACTTTTTTATAAACTAAATAAGATAATGCCTTCTTAATGTAGGTAAGAGAAGAAAATCTAATGTGTTCCAATAGCAAGTCCTGTCTCTTACCTCTTGTATGAAAGTTCTTTCCCCACGTTCAGATTTTTCCCACCCCAGAGCCAGGTTACTTCCACCCTAATGACTTTCCCTATTTCCAAACCCAAAGTATTGCACTTCCCAGCTTGTTCTCTAAGTATCTGCCTATCCCATGAAGGTGATTGGTTTCTGATGGGCCTACCCTTTGTTCTTGAGGATGGTAGTTCCATCTAGCTGTGTGGAGTTGTTTGTGGGGGATTGCTTGTCTACACTTAAAACACTGCGCTGCTGTAGTGCTTCAGTATAGACGCTGACAGGAGGGATTCTTCCATCGGCATAGGTAATTCACTTCCCCAAGAGGTGGTAGCTAGCTGGATATAAGAATTCTTCCATCAATCTAGTGCTGTCTATGTGGGGACTTAGGTTGGCTTAACTACGCAGCTTAGTGGTGTGCATTTTTCATAACCCCGGCCTACATAGTTAAACCGACCTTATTTTGTAGTGTAGCCCAAGCCTGTGTCTAAAACTTGCCTACTTGGATATGAAATATTAATTTACTTACTATAATCTGTCACACAGACTATTTCAATAGAAGAAATGTGGTTTAATTGTTAAATAATACTAATGTGTAAGGTCCTACCAAATTCACGGTCAATTTTAGTCAATTTCACAGTCATAGGATTTTAAAAATAATAAATTTCATGATTTCAGCTATTTAAACCTGTAATTTCACAGTGTTGTAATTGTAGGGGTCCTGACCCAAAAAGGAGTTGTGGGAGGGGGAATGGGGTTTCGGAAGATTATTATGGGGGGGGTTGCGGTACTGCTACCCTTTCTTCTGGGATGCATCTGAAGGCATAGCCACCGCCAGCAACAGCGCAGAAGTAAGGGCATGTCTACCCTTGCCCCCGGAGCGATCGATCCAGCGGCGGTCGATTTATCGCGTCTAGTGAAGACGCGATAAATCAACCGCCAAGTGCTCTCCCGTCGACTCCGGTATTCCACCGGAGCGAGAAGCATAGGTGGAGTCGACGGAGGAGCGTCAGCAGTCGACCTACCGCAGTGAAGACACTACGGTAAATAGCTCTAAGTACGTCGTCTTCAACTACGCAACTTAGCTCGCCCCTCCCCAGTGTAGAACAGGCCTAAGAGTTGCATGGTGTGGTATTGCCACCCTTACTTCTGCACTGCTACTCCCGGGTGCTGCCTTCCCAGCTGGACCCCTGGCCAACAGCCGCCGCTCTCCAGCCGCCCAACTCTGAAGGTGGCGCAGAAGTAAGGGTGGCAATACCGCAACCCCCCCTAAAATAACCTTGTGACCCCCCACAATACCCTTTTTTCGATCAGGACCCCCAATTTGAGAAACGCTGATCTCCCCTGTGAAATCTGTATATTATAGGGTAAAAGCACACAAAAGACCAGATTTCACGAGATGGACCAGATTTCATGGTCCGTGACACATTTTTCATGGTCGTGAATTTGGTAGGGCCCTATTTATGTGGTAGTACCTAGAGGCTTCAACTGTGATCAGGGCCCATTATGTTAGGCACTGTACAAACATGTAGTGAGAGACAATTCCTGCCCCAAAGAGCTTATAGTCTAAATAGACAAGACAGACCGGGCGGGAGTGGAAACGGGCACAGAACGGGGAAGTGACTTGTCCAAGGTCACAAAAGAGGTCAGTGACAGAGCCAGGAGTAGGAGCCAGGTCTCCTGAGTCCTAGTTCAGTATATTAATAAATATTATATAGCATCATCACTCTACATGGTGTTGTCTAGATTTAAAAAAGACACAGTCCCTTCTCCAAAGAGCTTATGATCAAAATTACATTCACATTGCATGTTGTTTAACAGACAAAGGAATGATGGGGAAAGGAGAGAGGACAGTTAAAAACACATCATCTTACATGCAGGAGTCTGATTTTTTTTCAGACAGAGAGCACATCCATCAATTTCAGTCCCTATTGAGGTAAAAATGTACCTTTCAGTTGCAAAGCAACCCATAAGGAATGACTAGTTTAGTACACTTTATTAGTTTAGTTTTAATCTTTTGTCTATAAAAATTCTTCTGCCAGAATTGGCGTAAGGAGCAAATCACCCAAGGTTTAGGCAATGATTGAGAGCTCTCATGGCTGCCCTCATATTAACAAAATGCACAACTCTTCTGTGGTGACTGCTGTGCAACCCACACTACGTTTTTTTTCCTTTTTAGTTTTTTTAAACTAGAAGATGTAGATTGGTTTTCTGATGAAGAAAACTTGTCTATATTTAGATATCATAATTATTGTATATGCATAGTAGTTACTTCTGAAAGCTTTTAGTATTTCAATTATTTAATCGCCTTACTTTTCCTGAATAATAAAACAGGTTCAGTCTAAAATGTTTCACTTTCTAATCTGAGTAATTTTGCTTTATAAGTGCAAAAATCCTACAGAATGCTTTTGCATTTACTGTAAAATCATTGATTATAGCAGCTTTTAAAAAGTAACACATTTAAAAAAAATACACTGAAGTTGAAAATTTGTGTATGCAGTCCTCTTCTCAGAGCCATTAAAGATGTGTTGAAAGTCTCTGAATTGGTGCTTCTTTTAGGACAAACTTACAATGGTGCAAATGTTCAATTCTTTTGCGGTTCACTTGGGTAAAGAGTGCATTACTGTCAAATGAATCAGTCATGGGGGGGGGAATATAGAAATTACCAGTGAATGTGAAATTGTACTTTGGGGTTAAAATGTGTGGTAGGAAAGCAGTAAGATTAATGTAATCTTGATGTAATTAACGATATTGAGCATAAATGCTCAGCTCATATAACTTGATTCTATCACATTTCTAGAGTATTTATCTTGGATTATGTTATACAATCTAGAGATGTAATGCTACAGTGTTTTATAAGGGTATCAATCTGATATTGGAGCATTTATATATTTGACCTTATTTTTTAAATTTTTTTGTCATTTGGTACTAATACTCTCTTTTGGTCAAAAGGGAGTTTCACCTCCTTAGAAGTGGAAAAGTAAATGTGTTTGTGTAATCTGGTAGGAAATTTGATTACAGGAATATTTTTTTCTAAAAGTGTAAATAAGGGGAACTTTGTATTACAATAGTAAATCTCCTTTGTCTGAAAGAAAAAAGGTTAATCTTTTCTGGACAAACCATATCAAGGAAAACGTAGTTCCTGTCCACTAGCAAGGAAGCAAGTCTTCTCTACTTTTACACTTCAGCTCCTTTTATTTTGTGCTAATAAAAGTATAATAGTGGACTTTTTTGGGGAGAAGTACTTCAAGGAAATGTTCTTTCCCATCCCACTGGAAAGCATTTAATGGCCAAACTCTGAATTTTGAGCCTTACCCAGAGCCCAGTGAAATCTATGAGAATCTTTCCATTGACTTCAGTGGCCTCTGGATTGGGCCTTGTATACTTCTGGAGAAGATGCAGAAGGAATATTGCAACTTGTTAGTAAACTAACTGAAAACAAAAACAATATAGTCTTGGTTAGACTGTAGAAAATGTAGCACTAAAAATTACATAGTGATAATTGGCACTGGCAAACAGTGAATGCAGCTTCTTTATTGTGGACATAAAACACTTAGCCCCAAATTATATGAAGCATTTAGATTGTCTTCTGAATGCTATTATTATTTGTATTATTGTAGTGCTTATAAGCCTCAGTCATGGATCAGAACCCAGTTGAGATAGGTGCTGTATAAACACAGAACAAACCCTGTTTGGAAGAGGGGAACGAACATAGGTGACAGTATTGGAAGGGACCTCCTGCAACATTTACTCCAGTACCCTTCTACCACAGGCAACCCCATTATCTAATCCCATTCATAAATTTATCAGAGGAGGTAACAAAGATTTCACAGTCGAGGTCTGTGTGTTCATCTGGAGCAAAACCAACAGAGAGTTTTAAAAACCATGCAGGATACTTTTGAACTAGACCCTGAAATGAATGAGAAGCAAGTGGAGTTAGTACAAGACAGGGATGACATGCATTTGCTCACATCAGTGAAACAGTTGTTATTGAACAATTTAGCAAATGTAGTCTGAGAGAGTCCCTGACCACCTTCCCATGGGCCTCCTCTGAACCTAGAGGGTCTTCCCTATTTTCTACTGCAGGAACCATCCCTCTGGTAGCTTTATATGGAAGCTTAAAGATTCCAGAACAGAATACCATGTAGCAACAGAAGAGAGTTCCCTTCCCTTGAGATTGAGCATACTACTTGTCTGGTGCTTCTAGGTGGGCAGCAAAAGATCGTTATCTCCAACTCAGCTCTCCACACCCACATCAGTGCACTGCACTGCAAAGCTCATGATGAATACACTCGGGAAAGGGGAGTGGTGGCCACAAGCAGGAAATTAGTTTGTGCTAACACAGCACTTGCCACCTCCCTCCTCTTACCTGTGCCATCACTCTGGAAGGCTGGAACTGGATTCTCCACTTCTTCCAGTTCTGCCTATGCAATGTGGGAGCACAACATCGTAAAATCTCATTCTGTGGTCAAGTTAGTGATAGAAAGGTAAGGGAGGTGTCATTTGACTAATAAAAATCTACAGAATCGTAATTTCAATGGTATCGCCCTCTGTGGCATGGCAGAGGGGACATGCTGCTCCCAGCTCCAAGTTCTCGGGTTGATGGAAATTTTGATAATAATGTCATGGGAAATGAGTCAAGTTGGGTATCGTTGTAAAGCCCTTTCTCCCATGAACACAATGGTACCAAACATGACAAAGCTAGAACAGTCATGTAGATAAATATTTGAGAAAAATGTTTAAAAATCAACATTTTAAATTAAACTTTAACACAGGGATGCGTGGCTTACAGAAAAAACATTGATCTTGAGTAATCCTAGGGTAATCTCCCCCCCATTTTAATTTTTTTCAGTACTTTCAAAAAATTGGTAGTGCTATGTTCTGAAAGTTATTAAAAATAAACAAGTTTCTTTCATGACAAGTGTGTGTATGGAAAAGCTGCAGGTCTAAACACCTTTAATTACATCACAGAAATTTTCACACAGTGGCACCACCTGCTCCCTTTGAATTCCATGGGGAAATGGAGACTTGATATATCTTTGAATGGAGACTTGATATATCTGATTATAGTATAGTATTAATTGAAAGCAAACGTATATAAATGCTGATTAAAATATTAATGTTCCTTCTTACTTTTCAGCTGCTTGATAACGCCTCTTGATAACCTGGATTAATTTCTTCTTGAAAAGGTTAGCCTTCTCTGTGTTTCTGTGTCTCCATGGTTATAGATACTTGAGATCTTTTATTCTCATTCTTATAACAGTTTAGAATTATTTTTATGGGACAAAATCCACACACAAACACTGTAAGGGAAGTCACAACTCCTTAAATCTGCAGATGAATGCTAAAATTTAGCTCTAATCTAAGTAAAAGAAGGTTGATTACCATTTTAAATGTTTCACTGTTTGTATTATTCTCCCCTCCTTGGAATTCAGGAAGAGATGGGTGTAAATACCTGCAGATATTCATAGATTCATAGATTCTAGGACTGGAAGGGACCTCGAGAGGTCATCGAGTCCAGTCCCCTGCCCGCATGGCAGGACCAAATACCATCTAGACCATCCCTGATAGACACTTATCTAACCTACTCTTAAATATCTCCAGAGATGGAGATTCCACAACCTCCCTAGGCAATCTATGTGCACTCAGATGTTCTATTGAGGGGAAATGAATTTGCACAATGCTCTTATTTTTAAAAGTATCTTTACCCATCTTATATGTATTAAAAAAAAAAAAAAAAACCTTTTTGCTCATTTAGGGTGATTTGATGGGACAAGTCTCTTTTTGATGAGGATCCAAAAGGACAGTTGCCAAATTACAACAGCATATAATAAATTTCAGTTACATTACCATATAAACAGTATACTGCTGTATTCTATTTAAATAGTAGTCTGCATTCACAAGTATGGAGTGATAATTTACATTAGCAATGATAAAACAGAAAAAGTTTCTAATAGAGTAGGTAGCTTGGGGCTTGTTCTAGCTTCAGCCTTACATAGCCATCTCCTAAAGTAATTGTTGACTCTGGGTATTTCAAAGTTGATAGACTGGGTGGAGCCAGTAGCCACTTGCTGTCTACGTCTGATAAGTGAGTATAAACATGCTAATGCCAAGTTACGAATATATGTATATGATCTGGTATACTGTTTAGTTTGGAGTGACTTAGCTAACTAAATTGATTATAGAGGACCCAGTCCTCTTCTGCAGACTTATAAAGTTTGTGAATGATACTAAATTGGGAGGACTTGCAGTTGCTTTGGGGGACAGGATTACAATTAAAAATTATTTTGACAAACTGGAAGTGTGGTCTGAAATAAACAGGATGAAATTCAATAACGACAAATGCAAAGTACTCCACTTAGGAAGGAATAATCAATTGCACAAATACCAAATGGGAAATGACTGCCTAGGAAGGAGTACTGCAGAAAAGGATGTGGGGGTTATAGATGATCACAAGCTAAATATGAGTTATCAGTGTAATAATGTTGCAAAAAACCCACAAATGACTTTTTTGGGGGATGTATTAGCAGGAGTGTTATAAGCAAGGCACGAGAAGTAATTCTTTCACTCTGCTCAACACTGAAAAGACCTCAGCTGGAGTATTGTGTCCAGTTCTGGGCACCACACTTTGGGAAAGATGTGGACAAACTGGAGAAAGTCCAGAGGAGAACAACAAACATGATTAAAGGACTAGAAAACATGGCCTATGAGGAAAGATTTAAAAAAATGGGTTTGTTTAGTCTGGGGAAGAGAAGACTGAGGGGGTACATAAGTCTTCAAGTATGTAAAAGGTTACGATAAAGAGGAGGGTGATAAATTATTCTCCTTGACCACTGAGAAAGGACAAAAAAATAATGTGCTTAAATTGCAGCAGTGGAGATGTAGGTTAGACATTAGGAGAAACTTCCTAACAGTAAGGGTAGGTAAGCACTGGAATAAATTACCTATAGAGGTGGTGGAATCTCTGCCATTGAAGGTTTTTAAGAACAAGTTAGACAAACATCTGTCAGGGATGGTGTAGCAAATATTTAGTCCTGCCTTGAGTGCAGGAGACTGGATTAGAGGACCTATTAAGGACCCTTCCAGTCTTACATTGCTGTTATTTCTGTGATTCTGTGTGCTTGAAGTTCACAAAGTCAAAACTCAGTGGGTTAAATATTTTCAAAGTATGCATTAGCACACCAAATAATTTTAAATATAAATTTCTGATGCCTTCTAAGCCACATGGGCCTTAGAAGGCTGTGAACTCTGTGATAAGTTCTTAGTCTGCTGAAACAGTCTACCTAAGGATGAAAGATCCTATGTTGTCAACTAGTTGAATTTCATAGGGGATGATAACATGAAGATGAGCTTCACAGCCCTTTTCTCTTCTGGATTTTCCATTCTGTTCATCTCTTCATCCTAGGTTAATTCTTTGTGTAATAGTGTTAGGGAAAGTGGGTCTTGTCAAACAAACCTGTTGTCATTCTTTGAGATTACAAACTTGATTGATAAAAGTAACTGCATAGGTGTAATATACTTCAGTTTTTATAAGGTGTTTGACTTAGTGCCACATAATATTCTGGTTTCAGAAATTAGCACTGCACAATATCAATAAAATATACCTTAATGGATTAAGAATTGGCTAACTGACAGATCTCAAAAAACAATTGTCAATGGGGAATCATCAAAAAATTGGAGTGTAACCACAGAAGGGAAAACCTATAATGGCAGCAGGCCGTAAAAGAGACCCAGTTTGAGAATAAGAACATTCAAGAAATATATGTTTGCTGATGATGTTTTAAAGAAAGTCACACCAGTGAACTGGTGGAAGTCACTTAAGCAGTTGGATTCAGAGACTGTTGAAGTGATCATCACTTTTAACAGCAGAAGCTTCTTTTGCCGGTGTAGAAAGAATATTTTCTTCCTTTGGACTAATTCATTCCAAATTGAGAAATCGTTTGGGACCTGAAAAAGCAGGAAAGCTTGTTTTTCTTTTCCAGATTATGAACAAACAGGAAAATGAAGGTGAAGACGACTGAGTTAGCTGCAGAAGCCAATATTTTAAGTTTCTCATGTTGACCTGGCTGACATAGTCGATTTAATTTGTTTTTTTTTTTAAATATTTCATTCAACAATTTTAGTTAAACAATTTTAACAAAAACAAACCTGATTTTAAAAAATGTGAATGTTTAACTAAATTCAAAAATTCATGTGCTTGTTTTGTTAAAATATTGTGTTTGCTGTTGAAGAAAAAAATCCAGAATACATAACGTTGTTTTAGTTAAATAAAACAATTTAAATGTCTGTCTGGTGATGTTCTCCTCCTAATACAGCATGGCAAGAAAATCCTCCAAATATTCATGATTAACCTGTTGGATTGGAGATAGTTCACCTCCCAATGACTTCATAAATATCTGCTTCAGTTACCTTTGGTAAATGAAATAACCAAACAATCATTCATTTTCTGATATAGCCGTAAAACGAATCTGAAAAGTTTTCAAAATAAATCACTTAAAAATGTGTAGTATGTACCTTCTAAAAATGAAACCTACATCTATCTCTGAGTTGTGAAGAATATGTATTAAGGTTATAACAACCAACAAGAATGCACTTTTATGTAGAAATGCATGATTAAATCGAGTCTTCCTGACTAGTGATTTAAATCATAATTTAAATAAATTTGATTTAAATCAAATCCACCCCGAGTGGAACATCTTCTATCGTGTATTAGAAAAATTGATTCAGATTAACTTGGTCAGTGCTGTCACATGGCTTGAAAAACTGGCTCCTGGAGAAAACTAAGGCCAGGTCTATACTACAGATCTATATCAGTATAACTATGTTGCTCAGGGATGTGAAAAAATCCACACCACTGAGCAATGTTGTTAGTGCAGTCTACACGAGGGGATAGATCAGTATATGTCGACAGAAGAAGCTGTGCACCAATGCAGTGTTTTAATGGTAGACCTGCCCTAAGATTAATGAAAATAGCAGCGTATTGAATTGATAGAAGTGTCAAATCAGATGTAGCAGGAATCATTGTTAGGTGGGGCCACCTAGTCCAGTGGATATAAGGCCTTGGACTGGAATTTGGTAAACCTGGACTGTCAACTGTTCTTTGCTACTATGTTGATATGTGACCTTAGATGGATCACTTGGCCTCTCCAACTCAATTTTTCCATCTTCAAAGTGTGGGGGAGGAATAATGTTATGTGTTGTTTTAATATTTTCAAAGGAGGTTGGACATATCGGTTGCAAAATTGAATACCATGCTTTGCTAGGTGACAGAAGAGAGAAAAAATTCCCGAAGAGACTCAGGGCTTGTGTACACTTAAAATGCTGCGGTGGCAAAGCTGCATCACTGTAGCGCTTCAGTGAAGATGCTACCTATGCTGATGGGGGGGCTTTTCCTGTTGGCGTAGGTACTCCACCTCCCTGAAAGGTGATAGATATGTCAACTGGAGGGCACTGTCTACACCAGGAGTTATGTCAATATACCATAGTTATGGACCTAAGTTGCTAGTGTAGACCAAGCCTTAGAGTGGATGGAAATATGGCAGGTAATGGGGAAAAAATGAAATTATAGCTCGAATAATTGTAAAATATTGTAGTTCAAAATAGTTAGTGGAAGAGACATTTGAAAAAGTGACATAGGTTTGATGTCTGACAGCAGGTTAGCTAACTTTGCAATATTATTTGGCAGCAAAAAAGACTAGTGCAATTTTGGGCTGTGTAGACACTGATGTCACAGAGGAAGGATGTGATAGTCCAGCACTATAAAGGTCTGAGCTTTCATCTGAAATACTGCATTCTGTTCTGGAATCATCCATATTAGCAAGCTAAAGATATATGGGAAGGAGTCCAGGAAAAGGCAATGAAAATGACTAAGTGGCTGGAAATACTAAAATTACTAAATGTTTCTTGGTTTAGTGATAGCTAAAAGTAGTAGGTCAGAGGAGAGAATATATATACCAAGAAAGGAGAGGATTTATTTAGAGTGATTTAAGGGGATGAAACTAGATGTGTTGGGATGAAATTAAGTAAGGGAAAACTTAAGCAGAGTGTAGAAGGTTCGTGCCGGGGCTCGACCCTCCTGGGCAGGAGGGGAGCCACACCGACTCACTACTGGTGGAACAAACAAATAGTTAGTGCAGGGCTCAGGCCCTCTGGTGCAGGGGCTGAGCAAACAAACCGGTAGTCCCGGGGCTCAGGCCCTCAGGCAGGGCTGAGCAAACCAACAGTGAAGGAGCTCAGGCCCTCTGGTGCAGGGGCTGAGCCAACAAACAGTAAGTTCAGGGCTCAGGCCCTCAGGCAGGGCTGAGCAAACTAACAGTGAAGGAGCTTAGGCCCTCTGGTGCAGGGGCTGAGCAACAATCAGTTAGGTAGGTAGACTCAGGTTCCTACACCTGAGCATTGGGTGAGGGGGAAACCTGTCACCTGAGAGTGGGGTGGCAGGGGGGGACGCAGGCCCACCCACTCCACTGCGTCCCAGCCCGGGGCCCTAGCAGCAGCTCGTGTCGCTGCTGGTCAGTGGGGTGTCCTGACCGAAACACACTGACATCAGCTCACATGCGTCTGCAGCCTGACCGGGGTCGGCTACCCCCGGGCTACTTCCAGATTCCCCCTCCGGGCCTACCTCGTCCGTGGCCCCGGATCCAGGCCAGTCCATTAGCATCGGTTCCTCTTGTCCGGGGCTTGGGGGCAGGTCCGGCAGCTCCTCGGGGAAATCCGGCCACCGGGGCTCCGGCGGTTCCTCCAGGTAACAGCAGGGACGGAGGGGCTCTGGGGGCTCCTCGCCTTCGCAGTTGGCGCAGGGCAGGTCCGACGGCTCCTCCCAATAACGGGTGCAGGGGGGCTCTGGCGGCTCCTCCTCGTAGTGGGTTCAGGGCAGCTCCGGCCAGTTAGGGCAACGGTCTCGGAGGTCTCCCGGCAGCACGTCCGCTCCCTGCGGTGGCTGGGCCTTGACTGAGCTCCGGCGGCCAGCCTTTATACTTCCAGTCCCGCCCCTTGACTTCTGGGGGGCGGGAACAGGCTGGGGTGGCTCCGCCCACTCGGGTGCTTGCAAGGGTGCTCCCTCTGCTGGGCAGGAGGGGATTCACACCGACTCACTACACAGAGTATCTGGAAAAATGTCTAGAGCTCAAGATCATTTGGACTGTGGAATAGTCTTTCAAAGGAAGTGGAGGAAACTTAATTGCTTGATGTTTAAAAACAGGATTGGAGGAAGTGCTAGGAACATAAGACCAGATTTTCAAGATCTCAGACAGGGTGGATTGATTTAAATCAAATCAAACAGAACAGAAAACCTTGATTTAAATCATTACTTTTAATCTTTGTTTTACATTTGTACTTTTTAGTTATTTCATTGGTTGATAACCATTAAAGCATGTTGATTTGAAACTAACTCTAGTCTTGACACTAAATGCTACTAATTCTAGCCTTTATGCTAAATTTGGTGGTTCTTTTTAATAACTAAAAGGAATACACTATATCTTTACAAATTGACTTAAGCAGTTATATAGCTTAACATATATTTATTCAGTCTTAATTTTTATTTTTTTCTTAAGAAAATGGTGAAGGATACATTTCTTATTTAATAGATTAATTTTTTTACTTGTGATTTGTGTGTCAAACTCTATTTGGATGAAAATTGGAATTCAATCAAAAATGCACACACACAAAATAAATTTGGGCTGTATTAATTAAATAAAATTACCTTAAATGTGCTTGATACATAAGAAAAAGGTTTATCAGAACATATTTTACACTTAAAACTAATTGCTGTGTTAAACAAAGACAGTATTATAAATTGAGATGATTGTTTCTGGTCACCCAATGTCTGTTAAGGCGTTAGAGCTAGTAGATCCTACCTTGTCATGCCTCCATTTTATTAATCGATTGGAAGAGGAAAACAAACTTTCCTGGTTTCTTACCTTTGAATGAAGTAGTCATTGAACTGAACTGGTTGAATAAACTGAAATGGAGAAAATATTCTCTCTGCACCTGCAAAACACTGTCAAAAGTTAGTTTAGCCGGAAGGGAAGAGGTGGGGTGGGGCCAGAGCCTCTCCTCTTCTGGCCATGCTGCCTGGTGCAGCGCAGCGGCTGCCCTGGGGTTCAGTTTCTCTAGGGACAGCGGCCGAGCGAGCCCGGGGCCCTCCTCGGCATGCTCAGAGTCGGCTCCTGTCCCCAGAAGCTGAGCCTGGGCAAGGCAGGGAGCGGCGACAGCGGCAGCCCTCTCCCTACCCAGGCTCAGCTTCTCGGGACAGGAGCCAATTCTGAGCATGCGGAGGGGGGGCGCTCTGGCTCGCTTGGCTACCGTCACCAGAAGCTGAGCCTAGAGGGGTGGCCTGCTGCTGTCGCAGCCAAGCACTCTCCCAGGCAGCTGCTGGGCTGCACCAAGCAGCATCCGGAAGTGGCTCTGGAGCCTGGCTGCCAGAAGAGCAGCTGAACAGCCAGGGGGAGCCAGGCTGGTGCAGCAGGAGGACAGAGCCCCCACGCTCAGGTAACATGGGATGGGAAGGAGAGGACAGGGAGAGTGCAGGGGCCTTGGGCTGGGGGCGAGGCGGAGTCACATGGGAGATCACGTGGGGGTGTCACGTGTCCACCTCCTTAGCTGGTGTCCCCCTTTGTGTGTCTCCCACTAGTGACCTCTGGCAGGGCGCCTAGTGGTGGTGAAGGCAGCCGGGCATGTGGAAGCCCTGGCCGTGCCAGAAGAATGCTCCCAGCAGCACAGCCGGAAGCTCACTGGGCACCAGCCAGCACAGGTGTAGCACCGCCCAAATGTCAGGCGGACTGGGGGCCCTTTGACTGTTCTGCCCTGGGGCCCGGAATTGCTATTGGTGGGCCTGGGGATGCATGAAATGCTTTTGATGCAAGTGTTTGAAAAGATTTTTTGGGCTATAACTAGGGGTGAGTGGATTGAGTAAAAGGAGTGACTGAACACATGAACCGTATCTATTTAACAATAAGTTTGTCTTGGTTGCTGAAGTGGGCTCGGCAAGTTGTGAAAATGTCTGGAAAGATACTAAGTGAAGATAATATGTGATTGACATCAAACTATACGGACTTTATGGACAAAAAAAACAATTCCTCAGATGGACTGAGGAGGCAGGAGGAGGTGTTAGTACACGATTTCTCTACTTAAAGACTCTTCTGGCAGGGCTCTGCTGAGTTGCACTGACACAAGTAAGCAACTTTTCATTTATAATAGAAGTAGTGTTACCCCCAAAACCAGACTTGAGTCACCCTCACAATGGCTTGCCTATTTCAGTAACTCAGTTATCTATTTTGGTAGGTGAAAGGATATGGCCTGCCCTAGAGGAACTGCTAGGGTTTTACCAGGGTTTCCCCTATGCCCTTCAGGAAACTCCCCAGAAAAGTAACTCTTTACCCTTGGGAGGACACGGATACAGCCTGCTGCTTGAAAGATTGAGAATCAGGCAGTAATCTTCGAAAACAAAATATCCTTTATTTAATGTATTAATATTCCTCAATACAATAAATGTTGAAAGCATACATTAAGAAACCAAAAACACAAATCCTGGTAGCACAAGTATGCGCATTAAAGTACCCAATATTGCAATGTCACGGAAATGGCCTTGAGTATGTTCTACATGCGGTGATCAATCATGTGGAGGATGCTGACATCAGTTTTAATTAAAACACTAAACTTTATACATAGCAACAAACATACATACAGATACATCCAATTTTATTATTCCCAGCATACACACTTATGAACCTTATTTCTATTTTATTTTTTATACTATGGCTGTCGTGCTTACTTTCCACAGGCTTCTCTTCCCTCTGCTCTGCCAGAAGGAGTCCCTCTGTTCTGTCTTAGCACCAAGGCTGCTTCTCGGCTGCCCCTTCTCCACTGCTGCCGCTTCTCCACCGCTGCTTGCAGTGATTTCTTCTTCCGTCACAAAAACCTAACTCTCTTCTACTCTCTTTAGTGATTTCACTCTTCCTTCTGATCTGCCCTCTTCTTCTCCTACTTCTCCACCTTCTACTCCTGATCTCTTCCTTCTGCTGATTCAAGCCTGTCAGCTCTCTGCTTTATATACAGTTTTTGGCCTATTCTGATTGGTTAGTCCCTTAATCCTTATCATTAGCATACCTATTCTCCAATCATCTTTAAGCCCTCTCTGGTTAGTTCTTATAAACCAATCATAGCTGCTAGATGTCTGTCAATCAAAGCCGGGCCTAGTTGTAAACTTGTGCCTTGTCAGACTGACCCCTCCCTTCAGGTTTTGGAGTGACCTGCGTTTAATCTCAGGCTGCATGCTTGCCATAGGCCGAATTGCTCCAAGACCGCCATCTTAGTGTTTCTGACTGTGACTACCCCAGGCCGCCGTTTTTACTATTCCTAGCTATAACTGCTTGAAACTGCGTTTATAAATTATTAAATACTTATGACTATAAACAATTCTTATTTCCTTTATATATATATATATATATATATATACACACACACACACACACACACTCTCTTTATGCATCTTGATGTTAAGATCTACTGCTGCCACTCCACTTTTTACTAATTTAATTTTATTTCTATATTTCCCTTGCTTCAGCTAATGGTGGCAGGGCAATGTTCTTAATACTGTATTCAGTAACCAGAGTAGAGCAGCTCAAAAATCTCTTGTACCAGTGGGGGAATAGAAAAGGACGTATGTCAACATAAATGGAAATTTAAAAAATTAATTTCTGCATGCTAACTTCCCTTTTCCCGATATTAAACCTACTCTGCATGCAAGCCCCCCATGTGTCTAATCATCACATCATAGGCTGTGTATAGATCGAGGAAAAGCAAACTGATTACTTAAGCATTGCCCAAAAAGCAATCTCAATCAAAATCTGTGGCAGTAAGACATTTCTGCTATTGCCGAAACTTGGGCCAGACCCTTTGTTACTGGATGTGGTGCTGCATTGACACCAGTGAAAATAAGATGCTATTTGTAGCTTTAAAATGTCTTAGCTATTCAGACAACCACAGCGCAGTTGTAAATAGCTGAAAGGCTTTTGTCATTTGAAACATAATAAATGATGATTTATCTTCTTTGCTGTTGCTCCAGAGCTACACTATGGTTAGTGGCTCACTGGCAGACTCAGGCAGTGCTTTGGGAATTGGGTTGCTTTCCCAAGAAAGTGGGAAGAATGGTGGAAATAAAAGAGGGCCCAAAGTTAGATGCTGTGATGGGGAATTGGCCACTTGGCCAGAGGCTTGAAAAGTCAAATGAATCTGGCACCTACAAGAGAAGATTTTTTTAAAAAAAATATTAGGCCTTAATCTTCTGTGTAAATGTTGCTACTTTTAACTGTTGAATTGTTTTTCTATAGTGATGGCTTCCACAGACAGATGTGTGGTGCTATACTTAGCTACAGTACTTGCTCAGCACTTCAGTATATTGGCAACATGACCAGGAGGGTTCGTTTTATGTTTGAATGGTTCACGTGGCTGTGGTGGTGGGGAAGTATAATGGTTCTAAAACATATTCAGCAGCACAGATTCAGTGAGCAAGACGTAGTTGGAATGCTGAAAAGGATCTAGATAATGTAGTGGACCGTAAACTAGATAGGGGCTTGCAACATGATACTATGCCAAAAAGAGCCAATGCGATACAGAGAATCAACTATGAAAATTTTGTTGTGCGTATAAATTATATAAAATCTTAGTTCTGAGGTCAATAATTACTTGAAGGCTCTCATCTTCAAAAGCTGATTCATGTGAATGAGTTCATTAGCTAAATACAGTTCTTAGTGACAGAAGTGTGAACACGTCTGGCATCTTTGTTAGCAAGAGAAGCCAAGGATTGAGTGGGTAAGGAAACTGCACTAATCTCTAATCCTTAGAAGAGGCCCATCACAGAGCAGAATTGAGGCATGTTGGTAGAGTAGTATAGGGAAGTTTGCTCTCCCACTGTCCATGCTGTACATCATGGGATAAATAGAGGACCTCAGCTTCCATGATTATTGATTTAGTACCTTTCTTGAGTACTAAAGTCACTCCAATTCTGAAAAATAAAAGGGGGAAAATGTGATCCTGAAAGTCTTTCTCTCAGCCTTCAGGAATTCCTGTAAACCTCATGAAACTTGATATGCATTTAATGTATAGATTAAAGTATATGTAAGTTTAAAATACTGCTCCAAAATGAGAATAGGTCACCTGTAATGGCTCTCCATATCTTCAGTAATGAAGCATAAATAATAAAATGATTCCTTATTTAAATAGTTTATTTAAGCTGCTATTTGCTTTAAATAACTTCTCAGAAAAAGCACAAGATCCAGACTCACATAGTGCCTTTTCTTAGTGATGAAGTTCAAGCACAAGAGAAGTCCTTAAATTGAGAGAGAATCTCCCAGTATCTTCCAAATTTGTATGTTTCCCAACTTGACATGAATAATATCTTATATTTACCAACCTGTAATTGAGGCGTAACCTGGTTCTCCTTTAAGTTGCTTTATAGATGCTTTGTAACTGAGTTCCTAAGGGCTGGTCCACACTAACCCCCCAGTTCGAACTAAGATACGCAACTTCAGCTACGTGAATAACGTAGCTGAAGTCGAAGTATCTTAGTTCGAACTACAAGGTACTTACCGCGGGTCCACACGCGGCAGGCAGGCTCCCCCGTTGACTCCGCGTACTTCTCTCGCGGAGCAGGAGTACCGGTGTCGACGGCGAGCGCTTCTTCTGGGATCGATTTATCGCGTCTAGACAAGACGCGATAAATCGATCCCAGAAAATGGATTGCTTACCGCCAAACCCGGAGGTAAGTATAGACGTACCCTAAGCCTTACGTGAAATTATTCCATTAATGTTTATCTTGCACTCATCTTTCTTTGTGTTCACCAGCCAGAAATTCTCCAGATTCACCTTTTAAAACTGAAAACAATATAACCATTGTCTTCCACAGAAAAACTTCTAGTATCCAGATTACACTCTAAAATCACAACAGTTACATGTCTTTACACTTTTCTTTGTGAATATTGACATACCTGCAGCCCAAATGGCTTCTGCTGGAAGCTATAGCCCTTAGTTTGAAATAAGTAGTCCTTCTACATCCATTTCTTCAGTTGAAGTTTTTAAAGGGTGATATCTTAGTTGAGAGAAGCTCCAGGGGAAAAAAAAATCCTTTTTTTCCTTTCCACATTTTTTTCTAAGGGCAGGCTCTGCTTCATCCTGTTTGGAACAAAAAATTGCCTCCTTTGGTGTGTCTGTGTTGGCATAATTAATACATGCTTCAGCAGTGGTGTAGAGTTTTATGAGGGAGGTAAAAACACCAGCACCCCATCTACTCTTAATATTTATGCTGTTACCACCTGTGCAGCTGCACCATTCCTGACAGTTGACGTAATATAGGTACTAACTTTGGTAGTGGAAAAAGCGCTTGAGTGCACATGAGGAAACCCCCTGATCAGTGGCATCATATGTCTAAACAAACAACTTTATCCTGCTTGTCTCCACTGAACTGAGCATGGTTCTTAAAGAAAGAATACTTGTAACAGCTGGGAAAAATAGAACTTCCATTTGAACTCCAAAAATATTTGCTGTCTGTGAATGTGGGCTCTCAGAGAAACTAAACTCCCTCTTGTCCTTGCCCCATCCGCATTTTGATGGCTTTCAAGGTTACAAAAGCTAAAGTGTTAATTGAATATCCAGCAAAGTTAAAGATGGCCTATTGACTGGAAAAATTACTTATATGTAACCCCAAAGAAAGCTGCTGAACTTCTGAAGTATTGGACTTCTAATTACATTAATTGGGGAAATTATGCAACATGAGCATTTCTATATCAGGCAGACTGCAAATGGAATTAACATTGCACCAGAAACGTTTGTAATATCTAGTATATCAGCATTTTTTCCTATTCAAGTTTTCTTATACTTTTGAGTGTATCTTCTTGGTAAAGTCAGTAGGATCCATTTAGCCTGGATCTTTTTACCATAATAGGATCCCACATGGGTTATTACTTTGCATGGCTAGACTTAATGAAGTTACCTAATGTAAAGAATCCATCACTACCCCCTTGTGACCTGGAATGTTTATTCTAGAAGATGTGGTCTGACTACCAATTTTTTTTTTCCCACCAGAGAGAGACTAACTGGAGCCAGCTGACTTTTGTGTTGTTTCTGTTGTGTTTATCTTCAACAGTACTTAAGTTTGGGATAAAACTTCTTATGGTTATGTCAAATGTCAGACCCATTAGCACCAATGCATGTCATTTAAGGAAGAGTAATCAAGTGTTCTGTGTTCTTTATTTGTAAATTTTTGCATATATAAGGAAAAAGCCTAATCACATAAATCAGAAGGTGTTTGTAGTGAAGATTTGAATTTTAGATATAATCTATTGACCTCGCAGGGGTGGATTGTGCAGTGTTTAGTTCTGCCCTTTTACAGTTGTTGCCTTACCTGGCTCATACAATTAAAAAATTTTCTTTGAGGCAGCAATTCTTAAATCAGCACTTCTTAAGAAATACTGGATGTGAGCTACAGTTGTTCTTAACTCTTTTCTTAATCATGTTTTTGTAGCATATATTATGCATTTGTGACAAAATGCTAAGTTTATATAAAGTGTCAGTATACTTTTCTTTTGCTTGGTGGACTTCTGTAACTTCTGAACACTTTTTTTTTTTTTGTAGTCCGCATTTAATAAAAATAGACTGTTCTTTCAGCAAAGCCTTTGCATAGATTGTTCAGAAAAATAAGTAGTTCATAGTTGTGCTTTGGATGGTTTATCAAATAACTAAACCCTAATTTTACGGTGCTGAGTGTTCCAGATTGAGGTATTCATGTCACACAGAGATATGAAAGGGATGAGGAATGATACAAATCGGGAATAGAGCAAAATTTACTGTGTCAAACTAATTCCTGATTTCAGTTGAGTTACATTAAGGATGAGTTTGGCCCAGTGTTTGTTTTTAAGCCTTTATTTACTGCAGAGTCTGTCTTTTTATCCTGACAGGCTCTAATCAATAAATATTATTTAAAATAAGGAGAAAAGTCTGATTCAAGTATACTTTTATATGCCATTAGCATCAAAAGAACTAAAATGTAAGCTGGTAGTGTTTACTTGATTATATATAGATTTTTTTTTTAAATGTTCATGCCAGCACACTTCAATGCTTTAAATTTCCCATGTTTCCTCTTTATAGTGGAAAATGATTCCTTGCTCAAACAAATCAAACTGTAAGGGGAAGGGGGTGAATGGATTTTTGTTTTCTTATCCCTCTTATCTAATGTATTCAATTTTTCCTGTTTTATCTCTTGCAGCAATGGGTCAAGAAGCTGGCAAACCTGCCTGGCCCAAACCAGCCGGAGGATATCAGACCATTACAGGGAGAAGATATGGAAGAAGACATGCGTATGTCAGTTTTAGACCATCTTTGATGAATCAAGACAGAAATTCAAGCCAACAGAATGGAGAATGTGAAGGATTAGAATTAGACGATGTTCAAAAAGAGAAGTCTTTATGTGCGTGCTCTGTAATTTCAAACTGAGACACATTTTCTTTGGGAGGGAAGGGAAATGGAAATGTATAGAATGGTTAAAGTCATATGAACAAACTATAGTTCATATGTTCTGCATCAAAAACTCAATGTGAAGTTTAATGAAAAATAGTATTTATCTTGAAATGTTTAAATTTACTTCCTAAAATAAAGTAGAGCAACACTGAAAGATTTAAATTTAATAAAATCTCATAAAACATATAATTGTAACCATGAATATATTATAGAAATCTTATATTATTATAGAAATCTTACCCCAGCACCAGATTCTTGAATAATTCCCATGTAAAAGGAAAATACATCATGTTTATTTGCTGCCACAAAGAGCTAGAAAACAAAATATTTTACATTTTGTGAGCCAAATTCTTCCATCATATAAGTCCATTGACTTAGCAGAGCTACACCAGAAATTAATTCGACTGTATATAAATACTTACAAGAAAAATGAGAGAAAAAGAAATATTGAAATAGCAAATGGACATTATTTTCCCCTTTTCATGAATATTCAGTTTTCTTTGGTTTGCTAATTTTAAACTTCATCAATAGTTCATGAGGTTAAAGTAGCATTCAGTTAGAATAATTGAATCTAGAAATTCAAAATGACCTATTAAATCATACGTATAGTACCTCTTCTTTTGAGTCGATTGTATGTTAGTAAATGTTTTTGCAGTCTAGTCTTAAATGCCAAGTAATATTTACCACTCTTTCACTTAAGAGACTATTCCACAACCAGAAGATTTCACTTTTTTGGAAACTCGTCACATAATTTCATTCTATTGTTTTTGAAAGCTTCTTTTATTATGCTAAGAAATTCCTGTTCCCCTTTTGTGTTTACATCTTTCAAATGTTCAGAGTGAGTTGTATGCAAATATTTACCTTATTTGCATCTTAGTTTTCTGGTAACTCAATGCTAACCCCATGACTATTTTTGTTGCTTTTTTTTTTGTCTGAACTCACTCTAGTTTGTCACTATCTTTTTAGATAATGAAGTGCCCACATTGAACATATTGTTTCAGGTGTTCAGAGGAGGTATATGGTTAAAAGGAATATTACTTCCCTGTTCCATAATGTGATCCTCTACAGATGTAGCTCAAATTTTCATTGACTTTTTGCTGCAATATTTCCTTGTAAACTCATGTCTAATAGTAATGTGCTGTGGTCTATAACCCTTAAGTCTCTTCTTGGCATTTCTACTTTCCATATTTTTCCCTGTCATTGAATATTTGTGTTTTGGATTATTTTATTCCCAGATGTATGAGCTTGCATGTTTCCAAGCTGATTCTCATTTTATACTGAGAGTACTGACCAAAACACAGGAGTTATCCCCTGCTAAATTCCATGCCATCTTCAATATCTACTTAAACAACCACAAGAGATAGATAGAAGGGACTTCAGTTAAATGTTTCATCAAAGGCAGCACCTCTAACAGAGCAATATCCTTTTAGTTTTGCAATGACAGCGTGCCATGTAAGCCCAAATTCTAGTGTGGGAAACCACAACCTGCATCCTTGTGTTCCAGAAATGAAAGTGCTATCAGCTCACCCATTCTGACGTGCCATATCTTTTTTTTCAGATAAGACTGAAGAGATAAATAAAAATGTTGGGCTACCATAATTAGAGGTGACGCTATCTGTGCCACCTATAATTCAAGGTTCTGCAGAAATCTGAGTCTATGTGATACAAGAGTCTCAAGCAGCCATCTGGATTCTAATCATAGAAATGTAGGACTGGAAGGGAACTTGAGAAGTCATCAAGTCCAGCCACTTGTGCTGTGGCAGGACCATGTAAACCTAGACCATCCCTGACAGGTGTTTGTCCAACTTTTTTTAAAAGCTTCAAATGATGGGGACTCCATGACCTCCCCTGGAAGCCTATTGCAGAGCTTAACTACCCCTATGGTTAGAAAGTTTTTCCTAATATTTAACCTAAATCTCCCTTGCTGCAGATTAAGCCCATTACTTCCTGTCCTACCTTCAGTGGACATGGAGAACAATTAATCACCTTCCTCTTTATAACAGCCCTTAACATAGTGGAAGACTGTTACAGGTCGCCCCTCGGTCTTCTTTTCTCAAGACTAAACATGCCCACTTTTTTCAACCTTTCCTCACAGGTGAGGTTTTTCTAAACCTTTTTATCATTTTTGTTGCTGTCCTCTGGATTCTTTCCAGTTTGTCCCTGTCTTTCCTAAATTGTGGTGTCTAGAACTGGGGTCTCATCAGCGCCAAGTAGAGCAGGACAGTTACCTCCTGTGTCTTACATACCACACTCCGATTAATATACCCCAGAATCATATAAGCCTTTTTTGCATCACACTGATAACTCATATTCAGTTTGTGGTCCATAATAGCCTTGAGATCCTTTTCAGCAGTACTACCATCTAGACAATTATTCCCCATTTTGTATTTGTGCATTTGATTTTTTTCCTTCCTCAAGTGAAGTACTTTGAACTTGTCTTTATTGAATTTCATCTTGTTGAATTCAAACCAATTCAACTTGCCAAAGTCATTTTGAATGTTAAACCTGTTGTCCAAAGTGCTTGCAACCCCTCCCAGCTTAGTGTCATCTGCAGATTTTTTCTGCCTACTCTCTATTTCATTACCAAGTCATTAATGAAAATATTGAATAGTACTGGACCCAGGACTGACCTCTGTGGGACTCCACTAGATATGCCTTCCCAATTTAACAGCAAACCATTGATAAGTACTCTTTGAGTACAGTCTTTCAATCAGTTGTGCACCTACCTTATAGTAATTTAATCTAGACCACATTTCCCTAGTTTGCTTATGTATTTGAATAATGTATAAAATTTTAAATTAGAGAGATCTTTTCTTTTTCTTCTAATTTACACCTTATCTGTTTATGCCGTATTCCCTATATTTTTTTTAAAAGACTATACTTGGGTCCATGTATTTAACCATGCATATTTCATTCTTCTTTATTCAAAACTCTTTTCTCAGATGTATACAAGCTTTCTGTGCTTCTAACAGTAGTTTAAATTTCATAAGTGCATGCACTGAGCTGTGAATGCAACTTGAAGTTTCCATGCAAACTTGAATATAAATGTTCCAACCCTGATTTGCATGTGCACCAGTCGGAGGTATGCAAAAATGTACACACTTTTGAAGATTTGGGTCACTGTTCACTTCAAAGATGATCGGATGCTATACTTTTTTACTTATTCAACCTTTTTCTAGCTTTTCCCTCTCCATTTTCAAAGTCTGCTATTCTTGATGTTCATTGTCATACCATCAGAGGAGTCTACCCTCAATTTTACTATTAAACCTAATTACAGTGCACTCATTGTTGCCAATTGGAGCTTTTACCTTTCCTTTCCTTGTTAATTTCTCCTTGTAAATCAAGAATGGCATTCTTACTTGAAAGTACAAAATATGCCTATATAAAAATCCCATTTATGGTACCAGTAAATGTCTTCTTCAAATCCTAGCAGAATGTGCATTTTTGCCCACTAATATATGGATAGTCTAATTATTAGCAGTATTATTATTAGCAGCAAATTTTTCAGTTTCCTTACCTTTTGAAACATACTAAATTCCTATAATTCTCATCTCAAACTTCCATTGCCTGAAAGCTGTTTAAAAGAGTTTGCCTGCAAATGTGTTTTTGTTTATAGGACTCTTAAGTATTTCTGCTCTCATGAGTAAAGCTGAAATTGTATCATTTAGGTTTGTTCATTTAGGCTTACTTTAATAAATGGAACCAAAGATATATTAGCTGCACATAAGCACACCTGTGATAAATGTACCTGATCATTCAATTGCACTGTTGTTCTAGTCAACTGCCAGCTTTTTCATGAGCAAGCATTGTTAATGAGAAACTTCATATCCAGTTTGATCACTCCAATGTATTCTTTCTTGCAATTTTCTATGAAGGTCCCAATCCATTGGTTCAAGTTTGTTCTGCTTTATCAGATGAACCTTCATTACAGAATGGTGGATCTGAAGTTCCTGTTTGTAGAACTGTATTGAGGCAAACTGTCGAAACAAACACATCACCATTTTCTCCAGTATGCTACAATCAGGAAGGCAATCAAACCTCAAGGAGCAGTATGAATCCTGATAAAATTCCTGAGGACTGTGCAGAGTATATTTCTGGCGAGTGTAGTGATCGGAATGGTCAGAATGGAATTGCTTTTGTAAACATTGACTCCTATGAGCCAGATAGCAGTGATGGAGAGGATGATGGTGTACAAGTTGATTTTTCCTTAGCAAAAGAGGAAGCAGGCTTATTTCAGGAAACACTGGATCACATGCTTTCTGAGTTGGAGAAAGAGGTAGAGTCCTTCAGTGGCATACAGTCACGATTGTCTACTTTTAATCATAATGCTTCCAGAGAAGTTTTTGAAGAACAAGGACCAGTGCCTTCAATGAGATATTATAGCATAGACTCAGATCTTGGCCATCGAAATAATAGGACATTTAAAAAATCACCTGCTGAAGATGAAGCTATAGGAAAAAATAACTTAAGTGGTAGTGCCAGTTGTGAAACACAACAGAGAAAAATTATAGCTGATGTTGCCGTCAGGACCCCTGTAGGGATTTGTAATGAACTGAATACCAGTGATGGCAAGATTGACCAAGGAAATTCACCTGAACTGGTAGTGAGACCTAAAGTTAGAAAACAAAATGCTACAAACCCGTTGGATAGAAAAAAGCTTACTAGTGATGACGAGGAGAAAAGCAGTACTAGAAGGAGGAGTGAAATTTTCGAAGCCCAGCAAGGCAGTGCAGAACATGCCTTGAGAAATAGCAAAGAAAAAATGAATTCCAGTATGTTCTTTGACCCAAGAGACTATGAAGGTACTCAAAAGAAAACAGAAAATGATCTAAAAAGTAATGTAACCAGCCAAGAAAGAACATCTGTAGTAGATGATAGTGCTTTCTGGGATGAATTTGAAGATTGCAGCAGGCATTTACCTGGTTCAAACAAAGATGAAGACAGGTAAGAATTTTAATATATACAGTATTGTAGCATCTTAAGTTTGTAAAAATAATGTACTAATCTAAATAACTTTAGCAACTATTATGAGGTAGTAGTGGTTTAAAAAAGACAAAGTATCCGGGGAATGATTATATAAAATGGCAAAACAAAAAATGCTCTCTAAAACCTTGTCATGAGTTGCCATCTTTCTCCTCCTCAAATTGCTGTGCAATATTAATATCTGCTGCTGTACCAAAAGCCAGAAATGCATCATTGCATATAGGGTTTTTTAATTTTAAAATATTAACCAGCCCGTTTTTCATTCCACTAACATGTAAGGTATTTGTGCTTCAGTCAAAATCGATCATTTTAAAACCACGTTGAATTATAATTTTCTGCATACAGCTATTTGTAGAGAAAGATTACTGAATACTATCTGTAATTTCCTGCTGTAGAAGAATTTCTTTTAAAAGATGTGCAGGGTAATGTAGAGAGGGAGACTTAGCTGCTACAGTTGTGTATTTTACTAGGAGGTTTTAGATTTCTGAAAAACTGACATTCCTGCTATGTTTCAGTGTCTTCATTCTGTATTCAGCCCAAAGTGTACTGTAAGCTAAAGCCTTCCACACACCATGGGACTCTTAGTTGTCAGAAACATAGGTTAACATCCTGCATTCCAAAATAAAATATTTTGAAGATTGGTTTGTGGAAATGCAGTTGGGTGAAGTAAGCATTTTGTTTTTGAAAGCCTATTTAAACTAATATAAAGAGAAATTTTGGAAGTCGTCTGTAGTCGCCTATATAACAAGGGTGGCCAAACTGTGGTTTGTGAGCCACGTGCGGCTCTTTACCATTGAAGTGCAGCTCGCGGAGCCCCCCACTCTCCCCATTCTCCACCTACCAGAAGGGGGGGGTGGGGAGTTCAGGACCTCTGCCTTGCAGTGGAGTGGTGGGGTAGGGGCTTCTGCCCAGTAGGGACGGGGGTCTCCAGGCTTCTGCTCAGTAGGAGAGGGGTCTCAGGGCTTCAGCCCCACAGGGCGCACCTTCTGGGGCTTGGGGCTTTTAACAGGAATGGGGCTGAAGCCCCGAGCCCCAGCAGGCGCCTCCCGCAGGGCTGAAGCCCCGAGCCCCGGCACGTGTGCCCTAGCTCTCTAACTTATGAAGATTGTTGTATGTGGCTCAGAGGGTCAGTAAGTTTGGCCACTCCTGCTATATAACTTTTAGAAGACTTCTCCTTCTTCCCATAGCTTCTGACTAGTTTCACTGCCAATCCCGGTAGCCAGCTGTAGACTGAAATTGACGAGTATCGTATACATTGCACTTTTCATTTTCACTCTTTAGTTTGCCTGTGTACAGCAGCGAACTAGTGGTTAGTGTAGCATGGCAAATCTCCAGCAAATCCTCCATGCATAAGCATCTTATGCTGTGAGTAAATCTTAAATGTTACAAAATGCATAAAATGTAATTTCTGTATTTGAGAATGACACGTAGTATTAGCTCTTTAATTTACTCTTGTAAGAAAGACCAACTGCTGATATAATCCTCATTGACGTTTTAATGATCATACTGATCTGCAAGAACTATAAATAGAAGAAATATCCATAGCTAGATAAAAACATAGGTGTAGTACCCAAATGAGGAAGAATTCTAAAATGGTTACTAAATTGTTGAGATCCTAAAATCTTTTTGCATGGTGTCAAGTATCAGGGGGTAGCCGTGTTAGTCTGTATCTACAAAACCAACAAGGAGTCTGGTGGCACCTTAAAGACTAACAGATTTATTTG
>NW_020664420.1:60321880-60473650 GCF_002925995.2 Terrapene triunguis | reverse complement strand
GTGTCAGTATATAATGCCTGCATCTGTAACTTTCACTCTACGCATCCAAAGAAGTGAGGTTTTTACACACGAAAGCTTATGCCCAAATAAATCTGTTAGTCTTTAAGGTGCCACCAGACTCCTTGTTGTTTTTGTAAAATCTTTTTAAAATAGTCCTTCAACTTGTTGCTGTATTTTTTTGTTGTTATAAAGATATTAACTACCAAAACGACATTAATGGAACATTGCCTCATTGTATTAAATTTAAAGACAGAGTTAAGGTTCACAGGCCATCCATAATCGTGTTTTATATAGCACTTTCTAGCCTAAAAATCCCAAGGCAGTTTTTGAAAACTACTACCAAAGTTTACAAACGTAGGTGCCTAAATTAGGTCCCTAAATAAGTGGCTAAGGGGTGTGTGGGTGTTAAGAGGTTCAGAGCACCCTAGCTACCACTGAGGACTATCACTTTTACTGGTAGGGATAGAGGAAAAAGGGGCAAGTTGTTAATTATTCACCTATGTAATTTGGTAATTTCTTTTAGACACTTCAGCCTGGTTGGTCAGGGAGTTAAAGGTCCTTTGCTGTGAGGGAATTCTTGAACTCCCTTTGGGTGGTGTTATATTTGGGACTTGTATGATATTCTCCATCAAAGTTTCACTTTCATGTCTTCCAAGATAAATATATATTTCCCTCTTTACCCATTGCCAATTTCCTTTGTCTTTTACAAGCTGTTGTAGCTAGTAACCGTTCTCTATGATAACAGTTGTGCCTTAAATAATAGTGAACAAGGGTTCAAGAGCGACAAGCTCTAGGTGACTGACGACCAAGGACATCTGTGGCAACATTCATGCTCCCACAACCATTTTCTGGCTGCCTTTTGGGCAGAGAAAATATTTTATTTATTTATTTTTAGGGCCCAGTTGTACTACTCATATGTTGATGAGCACTTATTCACACAAGGAGTCCCACTGAAATCAGTAGGACGCTAAGTGAGCCCTTAGTCAATGTGAGTAAGGGTTGCACAGCTGAACCCTTAGTGAGGGCTGCAAGTTGAAGCCATTATTCAGCATCTGTTAATTAATTCTCTAAGCATCTATGGTCAGTGCAGCATTGTTCCCTTGGGAGTCTATTATTTATTATTGTTGTTGTTGATTGACCATTGAGGCACCCCAGTCATGGATCAGGACACTGTTATGCTAGCCACTGTAAAAAGACAGTCCCTGCCCCAAAGAGCTTAAAATCTAAGTAGTCTTAGTATCCTGCAAGCTATCTTTCATGTGTTCTGTTGTTCTTTAAAAATATTGTTTTTTACTTAGTTCTTTTGCAGTAACTTCATCTTCTCCCTGCTTATCTACTACTGCTTGATGCACCCTGGTAGTTGACTAGGTTTGACTGATTTTACTTTATTGAGAAAAGGACAGCTTTGTCATATGTATCAGCTAGCCTCATATTATATATCTGCCAATGTGGAGCTTCTCTCCTTTAGTTTTGCTTGTGGTTTTGCTCTTTTGGATGATGATGATCCGTCACTCTAATCTTTGGGAGGCGATGGCATCAGTCAGCATCTCTGTATATAGCTCCTGGTTGCCACAAAAGATAAATCATTCTATTTCTAAAATAGCTGTGTTATCACCATGTTGCTTCCACTAGAGATTTCTTAACCAGATATGAAGTACTAACTGACAAAGTGGGAAAGGGAGAGAACATAAAAAAATGATCAGCCAAACAGTTATTTTCCTCCTTATATTGAAGAATGACATCCTAAAGCCTATACATTTTTAAAAAAAAGACATTCATTGCTTTTAATAGCTGCGTATTTCATAAACACTACGGTATACTTCTGATTATCCAAATAGCATGGATAACATGGATTTTCTTTGGATAATCAGGAGTTCTGATAATCAGGAGTTCTGATAATCAAGAGGGCAGGAGCCATTCAGCAGCAGGGTGGACTTCCTCCACAGCTGGGGACTTGTCATCATCATCCTCGCCGGGGGTCTCTGCTCTGCACCATTTGCTCATTCCCATGACCGTGGGCTGCAGAAGGCTCCTTGCACTGCCATAAGACAGGTGACACCCTATCTCTGTAGGTGCAAGGGTGTGGTGGGGAGGCTTTGGTCCTGGTGAAACAGAGCAGAGCTCCCCGGCTAGGACTCTGCTCTGCCACAACCACAACCGCTTGTTCTTGCACGGTTTGGGTGTCACTGACTGCAGAAGTGCAGGGAGCCCTCTGCAGCTCTGGTGTCACACCCCCATTCACTCCTATGACAAGAGGGCTTCAGTGGCCGGCTTCCCTGCACTGCTGCAGGAGCCATTTAGCCTCAGGATGACTTTCCTCACAGCCGGGGGTTCATCCTCCTCTTCACAGTGCTGGTGGGATGGGGGAGGGTGGCTCTGCTCTATTATCTGAAGCTCTTGATTATCCAAATTCCTTCCTTGTGCCCCAACATGATATACATGACCTCTGCATCATATCTCTCATGCGGGGGGACAAGGAAGGGATCTGAAATAATGCAAAGGTTCGGCTAATAGTGTTTTGGATACATGGGCATATACTGTAATTAATTTAAGTTAGTTTCATAAAACCTTGTAAGTTAAGGAAGTATTATCCTCATCTTGCAGTTGAGGAATTGAGTCACTACGGGTAACATTTTCAAAACCACTTAAGTCCCATTAAAAGTTAGTGGGACTTAAGTGCTTTTGAAAATGTTACCCAAAGAAGTTAAGCAGCATGGCCAAAATAACATAAGTCTTTGGCAGAGCTGGAAATAGAAATCAAATCTCTGGAGGTCCAATTTTCAGTGCATTTAACCACAGATCTAATCTTCTCTCTTGATATATAATTGGCCTTGTATTTTTTTACTACTTTATGCTCCTTGGCCAGACCCATTTACCAGTTCACGTTTTTACCACTTATGAGGGATTTACAGTATGAAAAATTGTCTGCATAAACTCTTGTAACTAAAATATTGCAAGAAGTACTGATTGAACAAAAGAATGAAATCTTCAAGGCCTTGTAAATGGATTCAAAAGGTCAAGCCTTTTATTTAATGCCTTTGGGTGGACTTATGAGGAATACTAACATGAGGGAGGATGGGAATAACCTGTAACAGTTCTTCTTCTTCTTCTGTTATGTGTTAGGGCAGATCCCACTCTAGATACAGATGTGCCTCATGGACACAAAACTAGAGGTTTTTTAATAGCATCTGTCAGGGCTGTGCATGTGTCCTCTGCTGCCTCATGCTCCCATACAAGGGCATAAAGGGTAGGGGAGCCGCAGTACATGGCAGCAAGATAGAATCTATCTGATGGCTGACTCACTAGGCTTTAGCTCTGGCTAAATTTCTCTAATGCTTCTTCAAGCACTCTGAAATGCCTCAGAGCTATCTTTATTCTATATTACCTAGTCTGTTCTAGCATTTGTCAAACAGAAGTTGCTTGCAGACCCTCCTGTACAACCACTTTCCCATACGTAGCTTTTTTTATGGGCTCTGAGAATGGTTGGCTTGAAACTTGCAGGCTAGTAGTCAGCTAGTTCCACTGAAAGACAGGTACTGCACGTGCCTGTTCTTGGGAGAGTGTTGCATCAAAGCACATGCTTTGGCTGCCTTTCATTTTCTGAAAGAACCTGCAAGTTGAGGGATGCAAGGCTGAAGCTCCATCTTCTGGAGCAATCTCAGAGTGGGACTGGATCCAGAAGAGCCAAGCTTGAACATCCCTCTGACAGTCAAGCCCACATCTTCCAGCCCTCCATCTGTTAGCAAGTGACTCCAGAGATCTCTGCAGAGAAAGTAGCACCAAAGCCCAAGCTGGATTGGTATTAGCATTGACACTAGTATTGACCCTGACTTAAAAATTGACATCTCAGATGTTGGAGCAAAGTGTTGAAACATGTAAAACAAACCACATGAAAGAGAGTTTGGTGTTTGCTATAGTAACTTGAACTTGTGACACTAATGGATACAAACTTTTGTTTCAAGTTGACATTTCCCCATTAAAACAGTGGGTTTCTACCACCTTAAGTCATTTTTTGCCCCAAGTGGATTTCTCCATACAGGGAGATACTACTATGAAATTTTTTTATTTTTAATGGTGTGACCTTTTTCTTGGTGCCCTAACTTAGCTAGGTCTCAGCTGTTTGCCCTTAATCTTTGGATTTGGACTCTGGATATTATTATAAGAGATCATGCCAGAATCTTTCATGTGGCTGAATGGGTAGATGAGCAGAGTCATCCTAGAAAGCCCTTGTGACGGGTTGAACACAGAAACCCCCTTGGGAACTGCCAAGTAATGTGTCAAGACTACTTCTGCCCCTGCTTTCCCTGCCAGCTTGGGACCCCAGCACCCTGTCTTGCTGAGCCAGACACGCCCGTCTGCTCCAACACAGACCCAGGGTCTGAATTACTTGCCCCAAAGCTGCAGACTTAACTGAAAGCAGCTTACAGAAGTGTTCTTGTCTTTAACACTCAGATGCCCAACTCCCAATGGGGTCTAAACTCAAATAAATCCGTTTTACCCTGTATAAAGCTTATACAGGGTAAACTCATAAATTGTTTGCCCTCTGTAACACTGATAGAGAGATATGCACAGCTGTTTGCCTCCCCAGGTATTAATACATACTCTGGTTAATTAATAAGAAAAAAGTGATTTTATTAAATACAGAAAGTAGGATTTAAGTGGTTCCAAGTAGTAACAGACAGAACAAAGTGAATTACTAAGTGAAATAAAATAAAGCACGCAAATCTAAGTCTAATACAGTAATACAACTGAGTACAGGTAAAAATCTCACCCTGAGAGATGTTTCAATAAGTCTCTTCTACAGACTGAATGCCTTCCTAGTCTAGCACAGTCCTTTCCCCTGGTACAGCCCTTGTTCCAGCTCAGGTGGTAGCTAGAGGATTTCTCATGATGGCTCTGCACTTTGTTCCGTTCCACCCATTTATATATCTTTTTTGCATAAGGTGGGAATCCTTTGTCCTTCTGGGTCCTTCCTCTTTCCCCCCCCCCCCCAATGGACAAGCACTAGGTTAAAGATGGATTCCGGTTCAGGTGACATGATCACATGTCACTGTAAGACTTCATTACCCACTTGCCAGCACACAGCACACACCTATACAGGAAGACTTACAGGTAAAACAGAGCCATCTGCAGTCAATTGTCCCGGTTAATGGGAGTCATCAAGATTCCAAACCACCATTAGTGGCCCACACTTTGCATAATTACAGTAGGCCCCCAGAGTTATATTTCATATTTCTAGTTTCAGATACAAGAGTGGTACATTTATACAAATAGGATGATCACACTCAGTAGATTATAAGCTTTGTAATGATACCTTACAAGACCTTTTGCATGAAGCATATTCCAGTTACATTAGCATATTTTCATAAAATCATATAGAGCAACGTCACAGCCCTGTAAAGCACACAGTTCAAAAATAACTCAAAATCCTTCGTGATGGAGGGCTCATACATACTAGAAGTAAAGGTGTATGTAAGCTGGTACGGCTGAGGGTGGTTTAACCTAGGTATCGGGGTGCGCATCAGGCCTAGTGATCAGAGCGGTCGTAAGGAACCAAGGACTAGGGCCAGAGCAAGAATCAGTATAAAGAAGCTGGAGTAAAGGATCAAGCCAGAGATCCGAAGCTAGATACCAGATCCAAAGGTCAAGCCAGAGTCAGTAGTAAAAGTCAAAGCCAAGGGTTAAACCAGAGGCTAGGAACTGGATACCAGAGCTGAGGGGCAAGCTGGAGACAGTAATAAGTCAAAGCCATGGTCAGGCTAAAGGTCAGGAACTGGAGTGAGCAGGGTAAGAGGCAAGGAAGGGCAGGGACAGGACAGAGGCAAGGCTGGGAGCCAGACAGGAGTAGCAGGAACAAGGTAACACAGGAGTGGGCATGATGGTGGGTGTTGAGTAGCCAGCCTGCAGCTGCTGCTGCTGCTGACTTAAGAGCCAGCCTGGTGGCCCCTCCAGCCAGTCAGATGGCGTGGCCAAATCAGGCAGCCTGCTGCTGCAGGCCAGCTGTACTGATGGGGCTATGTGGAGATTAGCTCTGCTGCAGGCCTGATTCCTGAGTGTGTGTCAGGATCAGGTTGTCCTTAAACATGGTGAAAGCACTGTTCCGTTATGTTCTGTAGATGGGCCTTTAACCTTGTCACTGTTCAGCTTTGGAATACCAGTGCTATTGCTTTGGCTATATGCTACTAACACACAAAGGGTAAATAATTTATATTATGCAGTGAAAAGATGAATATAGATGACTGACTGTGGAAGCTTGGGAATAATTAGCTGATTTCACTCGTGGTAACTTGATCTATTCATTTTTAATGTAACTTGTCTTGTCTTTACAGCATTCTCTCGTGGACTTATCAAATTTCTTTTTCAAATGGGATATTGTTGAACTTCTACCTGCTGTTTTATTGGTGACTCTTGAAGACAGTTTGAATTGACATTCCAGCTTTATGGAACTATTTCCTCTGGGGAATAACTATTCATAGATCAGATGGACAGTTAGATGTATTTATGGGACTATTCCCGAGGGACTTCTAACTTTACTGGACACTTACTAGATAGCTTTTATTTACCATGTAGTTTCAGCATGCATGTCCAGAGCCAATATAAAACTGTGGATGTCTCTTGGGAGAGAATAGGGGATAAATAAATTTACAGATCCTGCAACATCTTTCCCTCAGCTTGCATTTATCATGTATAGCTTCCAATGTACTGTGCTATTTGGTTAAACATGTTCTTCAGCAAATTCTGTCAGCATGGGTATGTATTATTAGAAGGAAACTTAATTCTTCATTTCCCCAAATAAGTTTGATGGTGGGAAGAAGGTAAAATTTCAAATGTCAACTTCATAATGATTAGCAGACCAAATCCTGACCTGCAGCTGTCCCAGGACTGCCTGTGTCTTAAATAAGAAGAGATTTTCTCCATCAGATTACAGACTCTCTGCTTGCCTACCCATTATAGTTTCCTGTGATTTTTTTTATTGAATGACATACTCCATTATCTTTGCTTCGATCTAGGCAGGTGTCCTCTGTCCCCAGGGGCAAAAGATCCAAGAGCTATGCAAATTGCTTTACAGAAGGTGCTGTTTGACAAGTTACGTATCCTACTTCTGGAGATTCAGCTAATGCCTCTACAATTTTAATGCTACTATAAGCCATGAGAGTAACATCCAGTCAGATATCATCTACTGTGCTCTTTTATTGCACTATGTTGTGGGTGAAAGTTAAACTTCCTCAATCTTTACCCTTTTCTCAGGAAAAATGTCTCTGCCATTGGTTCTTTTAGACCGGGGTGGGCAAACTTCTTGGCCCAAGGGCAACATCTGGGTATGGAAATTTTATGGCAGGCAATGAATGCTCACGAAATTGGGGGTTGGGGTGTGGGAGGGGGTGAGGGCTCTGGCTGGGGATGCAGGTTCTGGGGTGGGGCCAGAAATGAGGTGTTCAGGGTGTGGGAGGGGGCTCTGGGCTGGGGCAGGGTGTTGGGGTGCGAGGGGGGAGGGCTCCGGCTGGGGTGCAGGCTCTGGGGTGGGGCTGGGGATGAGGGATTTGGGATGCAGGAGGGTGGGCTGGGATGGGACCGAGGGGTTCGGAGGGCAGGAGGGGATCAGGGCTGGGGCAGGGGGTTGGGGTGCAGGAGGAGGTCAGGGATGCAGGCTCTGGGCGGCGCTTACCTCAAGCAGCTCCCAGAAGCAGTGGCCTGCGCCCCCCCTGGCTCCTATGAAGAGGTGTGGCCAGGAGGCTCTGCGCGCTGCCCTAGCTGAAGGTGCCACCTCTGCAGCTCCCATGGGCTGCAGTTCCCCAATGGGAGATATGGGGGTGGCTCTTGAGGCAGGGGCAGCATGTGGAGCCCCCTGCCCCTATGTGGAGGAGCCAGAGGGGGGACATGCCACTGTTTCTGGGAGCCCCGTGGAGTGGGGCAAGTCCCCTATTCTGCTCCACGACTGGAGCCCAGAGCGGGGCAAGCCCCAGACCCTGCTCCCCGGCAGGAGCTGGAGGACTGGATTAAAACGTCTGGAGGGCCTGATGTGGCACCAGGCCGTAGTTCGCCCAATCCCTGTTTTAGACCCAGGCACCTAATAATCTTCAGGTTTTTTCTCCTGTTCCTTCAATTTAGATGTCTCATTCACATATAGAGATTATTTTTAAAAGTACCAAATAGTGTTTAGAAGTGGAGGATCAATGTCCAGGTGTGAAGTCTTGCATGCCATGGAAATGAGGCCATTGCCACTCACTTGTATCTTCTGGCTCCTCTCAAGGGTCTTGCCATCCTTTTCTTTTCCCAGGGCAGCGAGAGAAAGGGTTCTTATATAGTATCTGGAGTGAATATTTTGAAGGTATTTCATGGACTCTGCAAACATGGATGGAGGAGGGAAAAATGAAAAATTGTGCTAAATAATATGGACGTGGTTTTTAAAAATCATAGTGTTATAAGAAGATAAACAAATCCTCCTTTTTATAAAGAAGCAACAGCTTTTATTCATAATGGTAAGATACATGAATGGTACAAAATGAATGTATTTCAGAAATATTGTTTATATTTAGAAACAGTTCTCTACCTTTTTCGTGAAATAGCTAATAATGGATTTTAACTTTGGCTTTTATTTATTTATTTCTTTTTGAACCTGTCAATACTTTAAACACAACATTGGCTTGTCTCAAATTGCAGTTCTGAATGCAGTGATGGGGAGTGGTCTGCATGTTTGCCCTCCTATTTTGCTGCTACAGAAAAAGACCAATCCTCCAGTGATGAAAGCTGGGAGACTCTGCCAGGCAGGGAGGAACGTGAACCTGAAGTGCAGAGCAACAGCAGTGGCCTAGAAGAGGAAAACACAGACTTCTGTTTCCAAGGCGGGTATGGTTTTTTTTTTTTTTTTTTTTTTTTTTTTTTTGTATTTCAGAAAGTGATTTCTACTAATAAGTGAGAATTAATAACATGCTGTGTACCCAACAGTATATTTAATTGTTGCCATTTTAAATAAAACTTAATTTACCAGCAGTTACTATGGTTGTATCAGAAAGAATGCAGTATTTGCCTATATTTAGAATAGGAAATAACTCTGGTGTTTCATACAGACCCACTGTTGGTAATTCTTGACTTCTGAATGATAGCTATAGTAATACTGTAATGCTATTGAGAAATACTGATAATTGCACAAGCAACAAAAGAGACTTACTAGACTAAAACAGTGAGAGTGGATTCTGTATTATCTTTGTCCAAATTCATTGTAATGAACACTCTTCTTTGCATATATTTACTGCTTTTCAGATACCTTCTCCTACAAATCTACTTCCATGGTTTTCTGTCCAATTCTTCTCTTTACCTGGTTGCTCTTCCTCTTCTGGTCATGGAATTTGCCATCATCAGTTCTTTGTTTATTCAGTCATATGTGTCAATAACTGTTGCAACTTTGTTCTTCAAAGCAAACTGTGGAGGCTTCCAGCTGAGAACTCTCCTCTGAACCAGTCATTATTATTTCTTAATTGACTAGAGAGTTCTGCCTTGAGCGACAGTAGTCACTCCTGGTTTTTCTGCTCTTCCACACTCTCAGATCCTTCTTGCCTAAGGAAATCACTACCATTAGGGTATCTCTGTTCTGGCCTTTATAAATTTCAGGTGTAATGAATTAGCACAGCTTTGCAAAAATACTGTTAAAAACTTACCAGTCCAAACACAAGATCTTTTCTGCCTTTGCAACATTGATGGTGGGAGAACCTGACATTTTTATTCACCTGTCCGATAAATCACTCGCCCTGGGAGATTACACATTTGAAAGGTTATTCAGTGTATATTTTTGGGTGAAAGTGTGTGGCTTTCCATTACTCTTTTTAGTCTGTTAAATAATAATATATGTCAAGAATTTTGAATGAGTGCCTAAATTTGGTTACTTATATCTGTTTGTAGGAATCTAAATCAGAATGGCCTGATTTCAGTCTTTGAGGATTGCAAGTGTTCAACACTTCAAAAAATAATAATTTAGATGATTTAAATGGCTATAGGTGACCAAATATAGGCACTGATGTTTGAAAATGTTGATCTTGATACTCTTTTTTTAAAAATAATTGGTATGCTTATATAGTGCTGCTATATTAGTGACAATAATAGTGTGGTGAATAATTTACTAAATCAACACTTCTCAAACTGATCTGCAAAGCTGTTTCTGTCACAATAGTTAAGCATGTGCAATTGAAGTAAGAGGTAATTCTGTATTCTAGAAATTTCATTTGTGTCTGGAGAAGTCTTCAGGCATATGGGGTCTGTTTTGTTCCTGTGGGAGATCCCTTGTATGACTCTGTGTCCAGGTTGCTGTGCAGGAATTTGCCTATTAATTAGTCTTTGAGTGTTTTTTCTAGTGTAAATTCAAATCTGCTCAAATTTACTGACAAAAAATAAATTGTAAAACTTGAAAAACAGAGAGTACACCCCTACCCCGATATAACATGACCTGATATAACATGAATTCGGATATAACGCGGTAAAGCAGCGCTCCCGGGGGGCGGGACTGCGCACTCCGGCGGATCAAAGCAAGTTCGATATAACGCAGTTTCACCTATAAGGCGGTAAGATTTTTTGGCTCCCGAGGACAGCGTTATATCGGGGTAGAGGTGTAACACTCTGTGAGGCAATTTGGAGAGATTAGAGCAGAGTGGGATGTAGGCAATAAAGGGATATTTGGTACTAATAAATACTGGCTCTAAATCCAGAAAGAGGAAGTAAATAGCAGAAATACTGTATCAGATTAGGAACATAAATCCACTTTAATACTACTTAGTTATTTTATTTTAATCCCTTAATGGTGCTACAGGATGTTTTCTATTAATCAAGAACTTAAAGTGTATGAGATTTGAAAGTTGCAAGGGAAGTGTACCCTAAGGTGGATATTTGGATTAAGAAGGAGTCTATAATATACAATCTCTTAAATAAAGCTGTGATTTTTCTCTTAGGGGTTATTGGTGGCCCGGGCAGGGGGAGGAGGAGTTTTTTTGATTAAAAACACAAATATCTCATGAATGACAGTGAAACTATCTTTTGTGTTCTATGCAGGGCAGGGCATTTCTTGTGTATTTGTCTAAAATATGTTAAATCTGGATCGAAAACTGAAACAAAATTTGAGCATTTACTGGTTTTTTTTCTTTTAACTTAACATTCTATATTTTTGGCCAGACTTTGTGTCTTCCCAATGTGCCATGGGCGTTCTTTGGGTTGTCATAGTTGGAAGATCAGTAAGCATTCGAGGCCCGTACTAGAAAAGTCATTGACTATGTAATGCAGAAGGAAATGGATTAAGAAAAACTAGGTAATTTTACCTTGGACATTCACTGTAGTGTGCATTCAATTACCTTATTGACTAAAAGGCTGCACAAGTCTTTCTCTGGAGGTTTTTTCTGTAATTCAAGACATTCAAATTGCACTCTTGAGGTCGGTGGCATCAACAAACTGATTGAATTATAATCTTATAATACCCTAGGTAATACATTTTTTTCTGTATTTGCTATGTGAAATAGAATAATCATGTGAATATACCCAATCTTTTTAGAATAGCTTTCCTGTCTGACAAGCACTAGAGTCCCATTGCTGTGTTGCAAAAGATCGCTTGTGGCCAGCACAGTGCAAGCACTCTGGCATGGTAAATTTACCACCTGAATTTTGCTTTTCATCAAAGTAGTGTCTGTGGCTTGTCATGTTGGTCAACAGTGTTGTGTACAACAGCCACACAATACCCATAGTCCTATTATTAGTGGTGGTCTCTTCAAGGCCTCTGCCTTCACACTTGGTGAATGAATAAAAGTGTTGCTTAACTAGCATTGGCGCAGGGGTAATAACCTGTTGCAAACAACTGCCGAGATTTAGTGTGATTCATCCACTTCATATGCTGGATTTTTTCTAAATTGGAATAAAAATATAGACATAAGGGCTTTTATCCTTTCTGTCTGAACCGTAAAACAATTGAAAAAGAGATTTCTGCATTCTCTTCAGAAATCACGCAATTCTGTATTACATAGCCAAGAAGCTGTGACTCTTGCAGTGTGTGTCAGAAGTGAAGATCATATATTCTAAAGACAGTATACAGTACAGTCTTTACAGGGTAGTTACCTTCAATAATTCCCTGATCTGCAGCACACAGAAAAAAGTATGGCTGCCACTTTAAAAAAATAAAAATAAAAAAATAAAAAAAGGCAAACCATGGGATTGCAGGGCCCCTATAATCACCTAATTGCAGCGGGAGAAAGCGCACCTACTGCCCCTGTAGGGGAAGGCCATATAGGTCTGTGAGCAGTAATTGAAGGACAGCAGAGGGCAGGTTTACACTCCCAAATACTTGAAACCCTGTATTGCTGGGAGACAGCGTACGCAAAATATACTGAATAATGAGGGGAAAAGGGAGTGGGCACCTGCATCAATATTTCTCTTCTGCCCTCTTGCCAGACATCTCCCTGGGCACTAACAACTCTGTCAGAATGTTATAGCCTCTGCAAGGAGATTAGGGAGATCTGCAGCCTACCAGATGCATGAATTTGAACATGAACTGCGCTCTCTCTTCTGCTACAAACATGGTTACCCCAGTTTTTCACTGCAGTGGGGCAGCGTGTTTGAAGTATAGTATATGGTGAGCAGAGGTGTGGGCTGTATTTACCTAGCATTCCTTGCCTATCCCTGCTCCTGTCAGACATGGATTTAGCACCACCACCCTTTTGAGAGGGCATATAGCTGAGGTGGGAGAAGCTGTTTTGTCTCACTCTGCCTTCTACAGTTCAAAGGGACCACTAGATTGCAGCGAGAAGCCAGGATAACCCTGAATGCAACAGGAGAGAGGGAATGGGGAAAATCAGATCACAGATGATTATCCTGGGCAGAGCTGGCCCTTTCCTCATGATGTAACTTGTTCATTTCTTTATAAGTTCTTATATTGCCATCATCACTGTAGTATATGAGAGGAGTTTGTGCCCAGTGTAGAGAAGGAGACTATAGGCAGGTGACATCTCAGGGGTTTTGTTGGTGTCTGTTCTCTCCTATTCAGGTACTTGTATTGAGCCCATCATGGCAATATTAGAGTATCTTCCTGACCCTACCCCAGTAATGTAGCTTACTGAGTCCTATTCATGCACCTCTGATAGTTGCCGAGATTCCAGGAGAGGCACAACAATGGCAGCAGTTGAGTTGTCTCCTGCTATCTGTCCTCTGCTGCAGATAGAAGGGTTCCTTCTATCTTCTTGCAAGGAATCAGGCTTATTTCTGATTTCTGGGGATGGGGACTCCTGGAGGCCCATAACCTCAATTTTCCATTACAGAAGCACCTTCAAATGCGCATTAATGGCAATTACAGACCTTGACCCTCATTGACTGGCAAAGTGTTCAATATAGAGCCAAACACTGACTTTTTAATTAAATTTCTTTAAACTCTATTCAAGACTATCTTACCTGAAAGAACAGTAACGTGGGTGATGTCAATATATTCAACTTTATTCTCAGGTATGTATCTAGTAATTTATCAAATTTAATCTTGGGGTCCCTTTTAATGAAAAATTAATTGAAAACTTATAATTCTTTTTAAAAAGTGAGCAAGAATTTAGGTGTTCTCTAAACTAAGCAAAAAGGTGCTTCTTTCAATTGAGCTAGTTCAAATTTATTGAAAAACTCATTTAACACCAATATAGACACAGTTTTACACCTTTTAGCTCAATTTCACCTATAATTCAACCTGCTAAAATCAAGCTGAAGGAGTGTGTATGTTCATGTTACATGGAGTTTTCAGTTGAACTAACTTGGTTGAAGAAGGCACCTATTTCTCTACTCTAAGCAAGGCCTTAGAGGCCAGTTGGGATAACTCTGTGGTAACAATTGGCAAATGTTAACTCTTATTAGCTTCTTCTGTAACTCCACCTGTTATGCAGCTCCTGCCCTCCCCTTCAATGCCACATTGTACCCAATGTCATGCATTGTTCAGCCTAGTACCTGTTGTCCAAAGTTGCAGGGTTTCCACCACTTACCTTGTGAGATTATTGCACAGGTTAAATTTTCATGTAAAAAAGCTTTTCCTGAGATTCAGCCTAAATTTTGCTTTGTTGATTTCACCTCTTTAGTCTTGGCTATATCCCTGTGTACTATCCTAATTAAATAATTCCTGATCACTCATGTTGATTTTTCTCTGAACTTTCTCCAAATTGTCACTGCCTTTCTAATAAAAAAAATCAGGAATCAGTATGATGATCAAGGTGCAGTCACTCCAGAACTTAAAATGCAATATTTTGCCATCTTCTAGCAGATAAAACAGTATCAGGAGACCTAAAATTGGCCCCCGTTAGCTCAAGTAGCTATATGCTTGTGGCAAAAAATGAGGGTGAGCAGATGCTAAATCCAATGCTTTTCCTTTTACTTTGTGCCAAACTACGATGAGATGTGTGCCAGCTGTTTAATTAGGCTTGCTTCTAGCAGTTGGAGCTGTGAAGCATCTCATTTTGGCAACAAGAGTGTGTAGTTCTTGGGTTGATGGTGGGTGGAGCTTCTCCTTCTGCTCTCCATCTGACTCCTACTTAATATTTGGATTTCAGAATCATTTAAATGTATCGCCTTGTAGTGAGTTGGCCTGGCTCCCGACGGCCCCTGAGGGAGAGGAGCCAGAACAGGCACCCAAGTGGGCGGAGCCACCGCCACCTGTCCCCACCCCCCGGAAGTCAAGGGGTGGGACAGGAAGTATAAAAGCCTGGCCCCAGCACTCAGTTGGAGCCCAGCGGCCGGAGAGGCCAGACGCTCCTGCTCGGGCTCCTGTTAAACCGCGCCTGCCCCGAGCCAGGTATCCTGCCGCGGACTGGCCGAGCCTCCCCAGAGCCAGGCACCCCGAGGCGGACTGGCCGAGCCTCCCCAGAGTCAGGTACCCCGAGGCGGACTGGCCGAGCCTCCCCAGAGCCAGGTACCCGGACGCCGACGGACCGAGCCTGCCCCGAGAGCAGTACCCCGAGGAGCGGCCCGAGCGTCCCCCTGACCCGAGACCGGAGGAGCGGCCCGACCTAGACAGCCCTCAGCGAGACGAGGAGCCCATGGTGTGGGACCCCGCTGCCGAGCCCAGCGATGAGCAGGTACCCATGGAGGAGGAGGAGATGGGAAGTGGCCCGGGGATAGCAGACCCCGAACCGATGTCAGTGTGTTGCGGTCAGGATCCCCACTGACCCCGTGGCAGACGGACTGCTACGGGTAGGGCCCCGGGCTGGAACACAGTGGAGTGGGTGGGCCTGTGTTCCCCCCTGCCACCCCACGCCGGGTGGCAGTCTCTCCTCCTCCCTGCCTAGGGCCAGGACGGCCCCAAAGCGCTCAGCTCCTGCTACAAGGACCTGAGCCCCTGAACTATTGTTTGTTGCCCCGCCCTGACTAAGGGCCTGGGCGTCCTGAACTTGTTTGTGCTCAGCCCCTGCCATAAGGGCCTGAGCCCCTGAACTATTGTTTGTTGCCCAGCCCTGACTAAGGGCCTGGGCTACCTGACTTTGTTGACGGCCCCGCCCTGACTAAGGGCCTGGGCTATCTGACTTGGTTTCTGCTCAGTCCCTGCCACAAGGGCCTGAGCCCCTTGAACTATTGGTCGCTGCCCCGCCCTAATTGAGGGCTTGGGCTCCCCTGACTTTGTTTGGGCTCAGCTCCTACGGCAAGGACCTGAGCCCCTTGACCCCTGGTTTATTGCCCGCCCGGACCAAGGGCCTGGGCTCCCCCTGATTGCCTTACTACTGCTCAGCTCCTGAGGTAAGGACTGAGCTCAGAGATTAGTGTTCTTGCCCAACCCCTGAGGCAAGGACTGGCGCCCAAATTCCCTAACCTTAAGTGTTAGGTGCCCCGCCCTGAATGAGGGCCGGGGCTTAGCTATTAGCGGTATTGGCTCAGCCTGTAGGAAGGTTCTGAGCCCCTCGGACCCTTGTGTGTGGCCCCGCCCTGAGCTAGCGTTTGGGCTGATCTAACTTTGTGCTTTTGTTTAGCCCCTGCCTGAGGGGCGGAACCCCGAGACTTTCGGAACCCGAGGACCGATTTGGGGCCGCGTAGTGAGGCGGCCTGGCTCCCGACGGCCCCTGAGAGGGCCCAGCTCCCGCACCGGACTATTACACGCCTGTTTTCACAAGTGACTTGCCAATGGAACAACTATAGTATACTGATATAGTAGTATTCAAAAACCAGTAGGAGAAGATTTCATTCTCCCTGGACACTCAATAACAGACTTAAAAGTGGCGATTCTTCAACAAAAAAACTTCAAAAACAGATTCCAACGAGAAACTGCAGAACTGGAATTAATTTGCAAACTGGACACCATCAAATTAGGCCTGAATAAAGACTGGGAGTGGATGGGTCACTACAAAAACTAATTTTCCCCCTGCTGATACTCGCACCTTCTTGTCAACTGTTTGAAATGGGCCACCTTGATTACATTGAATGCATTAGCACTACAAAAGTGATTTTCCTCCGTTCTTGTCAACTGTTGAGAATAGCCCACTTCCACCTTAATTGAATTGGCTCATTAGCACTGACCGACCCCACCCCACCCCCACTTGGTAAGGCAACTCCTGTCTTTTCATGTGCTGTGTATTTATACCTGCCTCTGTATTTTCCACTCCATGCATCTGATGAAGTGGGTTTTAGCCCATGAAAGCTTATCCCCAAATAAATTTGTTAGTCTCTAAGGTGTCACAAGGACTCCTCGTTTTTGTAGCTGGTAGGTTTTACATGTCCACCAAAGTAGATTTCAGTTCTCCAAGGATAAGCACCTTATTCGATCAGGTTATGGATGGAAATATATGAAGAGAAACACCATCAACAGTTTTCAAAATAGGAGTGAAATGTATTTAAAAGATAAACCAAAAGTGAGCATGACACACAGACTGTATTAGATGTTGAAAAAACTAAAATGTATTTGTACCTTAGTACAAAGTATCCAACTCTGAAATAACATTTCACTCTCCTATAGCAATTATGATCTGAAAGCACTTTACAAATATCCCAAATTAATTCCATAATATCCCTGTTAGGAGTAGGCAGGTTTTAATCCTAGGTGAAGGATGTTTTAGGCATAGAGACAAAAAGAAGTTTGCTCGTGGTCATGCAGCAAGTCCAGTTACAAAGCCAGGTAGACTCCTAACTCCAGTCCAGTATACCAATGACTGGACATACGTACTTTCAGTGGGGTAGTACAATTTTAAGTTGTTTTTTGTTTAAAATGTATATTATGCTCACTAGACTTCACACAATCAGTCCAAAAGGGTTATGATCAGAGTACCCCTTTTTCCCCCTATTGTTGATCCTGTACACAAGTACAAATTTTGGGGCAACAATCGAAGTGTAAATTTTACACAACATATACAAATCTGCCAGTGAGAAAATGGAGTGCCTCTCTCTGCCTGCCTTGTATTAACCGTAGCAAAGGAAATGGAACAGTTTAGTGCTATTCTCCAGACAGGCCAGTTGGCCAGCCTATAATTTAGTCTTTCCAGCTCCACTGTTGCAAGCTGGACTCCTATTCTTGGTCACCAATCCCTTGCTTCCTGGTTCCATGGAACATTTCAAAGAGCATGCACTGTAATCCAGTTAAGTGCCCTCTTGTAGGGAAAGATAGCAAAATTCATCAGGAAAGTGGGTCCTGGCAGGGCAGGGAGACAAATGCCTGATTCTGTCTGCAACAAAATAGCAAGTTCTGCAGTAAAAATGCTGATTTCTGTGGCATCTTGGGGAAAAGCCAAATTCCGTGACCACAGAATTATGGCTGTCACTGGGCCCTGATTTTTGGTGAATGGGTCAGGTGATACCTCTTGGAGCTATTGTCTTAGGATCCTGGCAGACATCATTGGATTCAGAGTCTAGTTCTTCTGAGTTTGAGGGTATGTCTACACTACGAAATTAGGTCGATTTAATAGAAGTCGATTTTTTTAGAAATCAATTTGATACAGTCAATTGTGTGTTTCCCCACTAAGCGCATTAAGTTGGCGGTGTGCGTCCACAGTACCGAGGCTAGCATCGACTTTCAGAGAGTTGCACTGTGGTAGCTATCCCACAGTTCCCGCAGTCTCCGCTGCCCATTGGAATTCTTGGTTGAGCTCCCAATGCCTGATGGGGCAAAAACATTGTCGTGGGTGGTTCTGGGTACATGTCGTCAGGCCCCCCCTCTCTCTCTCTCTCTCCCTCCCTCCTTGAAAGCAACAGCAAAAAATGGTTTCTCGCCTTTTTTCCTGGGTTACCCGTGCAGACGACATACCAGACATGGAGCCCGCTCAGCTCACTGTCACCATATGTCTCCTGCAGTGCTACACAGTAGCATCCCCTTGCCTTGCCTTGCCTTGCCTTGCGGACGGCAGACGGTGCAATACGACTGCTAACCGTTGTCGTCGTCCCATGGGTGCTCCTGGCCGACCTTGGTTAGGTTGGTCGGGGGCACCTGGGCAGACAGGGGACAAAAATGGGAATGACTCCAGGTCATTCTCTTCTTTAAGTTTCGTCTAATGGGGATTCAGTCCTGCCTGGAATATCATGCCAGCTGAAGGCTTCTGCCTCAGGCTGCTCTCCCAGTCGGCAGCACCGTGTGGTTGCACCTACCCCAGCCTACCTCTTGCTCCCATGGCTCGTGAAGCCTGGACAGTAGTAAGGAGCAGTTCAACTATAGGCTGAGCAAGTGCATAATGGTGGTAGAATGTGCCTTTGGACATTTAAAAGCTCACTGACTCAGTTAGACCTCAGCGAAACCGATATTCCCATCGTTATTACTGCTTGCTGTGTGCTCCACAATATCTGTGAGAGTAAGGGGGAGACGTTTATGGCGGGATGGGAGGTTGAGGCAAATCGCCTGGCTGCTGATTACGCTCAGCCAGACACCAGGGAGGTTAGAAGAGCACAGCAGGGCGCGCTGTGCATCAGAGAAGCTTTGAAAACCAGTTTCATGACTGACCAGGCTACGGTGTGAAAGTATTGTTTGTTTCTCCTTGATGAAAACCTGCCCCCTTGGTTCACTCTACTTCCCTGTAAGCCAACCACCCTCCCATCCCCCCTTTGATCACCACTTGCAGAGGCAATAAAGTCATTGTTGTTTCAAATTCATGCATTCTTTATTTATTCGTCACACAAATGGGGGGGATAACTGCCAAGGTAGCCCGGGAGGGGTGGGGGATGAGGGAAGCACAGGGGTGGGGTAGTTGTAGGGGCACCCCCTAGAATGGCATGCAGCTCATCATAGAAGCGGCATGTCTGGGGCTCTGACCTGGAGCGGCCGTTTACCTCTCTGGTTCTTTGGTAGGCTTGCCTGAGCTCCTTAAGTTTCACATGGCACTGCTGCGGGTCCCTGTTACAATCTCTGTCCTTCATGCCCTTGGAGATTTTTTCAAATATTCCGGCATTTCGTCTTTTGGAACGGAGTTCGTATAGCACGGCTTCGTCTCCCCATACAGCGATCAGATCCAGTACCTCCCGTTCGGTCCATGCTGGAGCTCTTTTGCGATTCTGGGACTCCATGGTCACCTGTGCTGATGAGCTCTGCATGGTCACCTGTGCTGATCAGCTCGCCACGCTGGCCAGACAGGAAATGAAATTCAAAAGTTCGCGGGGCTTTTCCTGTCTACCTGGCCAGTGCATCTGAGTTGAGAGTGCTGTCCAGAGCGGTCACAATGGAGCTCTCTGGAATAGCTCCCGGAGGCCAATACCGTCCAATTGCGTCCACACTACCCCAAATTCGACCCAGCAGGGTTGATTTCAGCGCTAAACCCCTCGTCGGGGAGGAGTACAGAAATCAATTTTAAGAGCCCTTTATGTCGACAAAAATGGCTTCATCGTGTGGACGGGTGCAGGGTTAAATCGATCTAATGCTGCAAAATTCAACCTATACTCGTAGTGTAGACTAGGAATGAGAGAGGTGCTTTTACAGCCCTTAAGAGTAAAAGAAGTATCCTCCATTATTTACATTTACTTTAGCAATGATTTTGTTTAAGTTACAGCTTTTCTAATATTTGTTTGTAGGGAACAGACCTCTTTGGAGGAGGGAGAGATTCCTTGGCTGCAGTACCATGAAGAAATTGAAAGTAGCAGTGATGAGGAAAATGATCCAGTTAGCCATTTTGTGCATCCAGGATTTTTCATGTTGGATGGGAACAACAACCTTGAGGATGACTCCAGTATGAGTGAAGACTTAGACATGGAGTGGAGGTATGCATCTGTGCATAAAAGTGATGGGTTCTCTGTGTGAGACGATATTAGTAGTTAGTTATTCTGTCATCTTGCACTTCGTGCTCTATTTAGGAGGCCACAAATTGAGCATTGTTCTACTGCTTAAACAAGCCGATGATACTGCAGTTTCAGGCTTAACTTGCAATAAGTGCTGTTTCTTCCAACAAGAAGACTAAGACATTGTGTCCTATTGATCAGGTTCAAATGTAAGATAGTTTTGATGTATTGGAGATCCAAGGGTTGTAATTTTGGATTCATTTCCAGGTTGATAAATGCCCCTATATAAATGTTGTTATACAATTTTTTGATTACATAAGAATATGCATCTAATTGAATGTTGAAGTATATATGATCTTGGTAAAGGTTTTTATGTTGTAGTTACTCCTCTGCAATTATAGGGATTTAGATCTGCATTAAAAACCTTGTCTTATTTCTCTTTTCAATGCTATGCACATAGAAATCATTTTTATGATGCTGTTTAACATGTTTCTTTCCATTTCTGTGTTAAGATTACTTAGAAATATTGCAAAATAGCAAGATAATTACAGTAGGAGTAGGGAGATGACTTTACTTCCATATGCCATTGATAAGACCAATACTGGAATATTGCATACAGTCTGGTATCCACATTTTAAAAAGAAAGTTGAAAAATTAGAGAGTGCAGAAAAGAGCCTCAAAAATAATTTGAAGGCTGGAGAAAATGTCTTAGAATGAGAGATTTAAGGAGTTCAATCTCTTTAGCTTATCCAAAAGGAGAGTGAGAGGTGACTTGATTACAGTGTATTAGTAGCTTTATGGGGAGAAAATAGAGGGTGCCAAAGAGCTGTTTAATCTAGCAAAGAAAGGCTTTACAAGAACCAATGGCTGGAAGCTGCAGTCAGACAAATTCAAGTTAAAAATTAGTATCCGGTTTCTCACAATGAAGGCGATTAACAAGTAGATTAACAAGTAGAACAAACTACCAACGGAAGTGGTGGATTCTCCATTTCTTGCTGTCTAAATTGAGACTGGCTAAAGCATTTTTTCCAGAAAAGCAGCCAACCACAAGTTATGCTTTAATGAAACACAGTTCATTGGGCTCAGTACAAGAGTACCTGGATGAAATTCCATGGCCTGTGATGTACAGGAAGTCAGATTAGATGATCTAATGATTTCTTCTGGCTTTAAACTATATAAATCTATCAGATAACTGAATCTGGTGACAAAGGTAGGGGGTGTGTTGGTTTTCAATTTTTTTTTTAACCTTAGGAATATCAAGTCTTTTTTCCAAGATTTGGCTGAGGGACCACTTTGTGGGGGTGGGAGGTGTGAACAAGTACAGTGTTAACTTTCAGCCTTTAATTGAAAATGTGGGATGTTGAATTTTTAAAATAGTCTTCATTCAAAAATTGTAGGTGTTTAAGTTCAAACGTGTGAACAAAAACAGAGTTTTAAGCAGCCTAATTACAAGTCCTACCTTTACAATAGTTCACCTTTCACTTTTATTGTTGTGGTGACATCACAGTCTCTTTCAGGCGAGACAGGACCTGAGTTCCTAATGTAGAAAAATAAGCAGGAAATAAACTTTTTTGTTGGGGGAGGGAGCAAGAGCTTTCAGAGTGTGGCTTAGCATCATGAAGACCTAAAAGGCACAACCCCAAGTCTTGTCTCAATTTTTTGGGGAAAAAAAATTGGTAATATTTTTTAGGGATGGTAAGAATACAGAAAGCATATCCCTTATACCTAGCAAATGCTGATACCTGCATCTTGCAGTATCTGCTCATATCAAAGCGTTGTCACTAAATTATACTGATGAAATTATAAAAAGTAACTCTAAAATAAATTGCTTTTATTTTTCATGAGCATAATATAGAAAAGCATCAGGTATAAATGCAGAAATGGTGTCAGAAGCCTGATACGGGGTTGTTCCATTGCAGAGTGCACAATTTTACTTAAAATAGAAGTAAATGTTTTTGAACAGACTAGACACTGTGTGTCTATACTTATCTCAACATCTGTATGCAGAGACATGAAGCATAAAATTTTCAAATGGGCATACTCCTGACTGATTCACAAACATCCTCTAATTGACATATACAAACCCAGCTTTTATGCACTCCTTAGGATTTGTATGCAGTGTAGTTGTAGCTGTGTCAGTCCCAGGATATTAGAGAGACAAAGAGGGTGAGGCAATATTTTTTATTGAACCAATATCTTTGGTTTAGTAAAAAGATATTACCTCACACACCTTGTCTCTCTCATTAGGATTTGTCTGGTTTTTGTCTGACAGATCAAGTAATTTTTCAATTGAATATTGTTAAGGCTCCACTTAAAATGGAGGCTCTGTTTCCTAATATTGCATTTTTGGTGTTTTCAGACTACTTGATGAATTTGGTGATGGCCTAGGAGTTGCTCAAGCCATTTCTTATGTGGATCCTCAGTTTCTAACATATATGGCACTGGAGGAGCGTTTGGCACAGGCCATGGAGGTATTGAAATACGGTTTTGACTTCTGTGTAAAAATAAAAACGGAACACATTAAAATGACTAAAACCATATCACCAGACTAGCTTAAAGGAGCCTAAAGATGACAATTTTCATTTTGTTTTGAGTGGTAATGCACCAGTGTGTTCCACAGATATGGTCCCTGTGTGTATTGATTCATATCGACTTACTTTTTAATAACATAAATTTTTACTACTTTTTATTCTTGTAAGCTCTGCTGATCTAAACAAGTATGAAACAGTGAGCTAGATGCACTTGCTAGTGTGTTATCATTTCCTAGTGCATCATTCATTTAGGTGAAAGTGATCATGAAATGACAGATTTCATGATTCTATAGAAAGGAAGGATGGAGAGCAGCAGAATAAGGCCAGTGGACTTCAAAAAAGAATATTTTGTAGAAAATCAGAGAATTAGTGGGTAAGGTTCCATTGGGGAAAAAAATCTAAGGGAAAAAGGAATTCACAGGAGCTGGCAGTTTCTCAAAGAAACAGTATTTCAGGCACAACAGCAAACTATCCTGATGCAAAGGAAAGATAAGAAGAATAGTAAGAGGCCATTATGGCTCCATCATGATCTCTTTAATGACCTGAAAATCAAAAAGGAATCCTACAAAAGGTGGAAACATGGCCAGATTACTAAGGATGAATATAAATGAATACCACAAACATGTAGGGACAAAATCACAAAGGCTAAGGCACAAAATGAGTTACACCTAGCAAGGTCATGAGACAGTAAGAAGAGGTTCTATAAATACCTTGGGAGTAAAGAAAGACAGAGGACAGTGTAGGTCTACTACTTAGCAGGGAAGGAGAACTAATACTGGATGACACCAAGAAGACTGTGTTGCCTCAGTCTTCAATTAAAAAGCGGTGAATGGTGACCAGATGTTTAACACAATTAATATTAACAAAGACTAGGAAGGAATACAAGTCAGAATAGAGAAAGTACTGGTTAAAGAATGTTTATATAACATAGATGTATTCAAGTCAGCAGCACCTCACAAAATTCATGGTAGGGTACTAAAGCAATCTTTGAACCATTACCAATTATCTTTGAGAACTCATTGAGGATGGGTGATCTGCAGGAGGACTGGAAGGGGCATACAGTACATGTCTTTTATAATTGAAAACTTCTATATCTGGAAAGATACTGCAACGAATTATTAAACAATCAATTTGTAAGCACTTAGAGGATAATCGAATGATAAGTAATAGCCAATATGGATTTGTCAAGAACAAATAAAGCCAGACAAACCTAATTACTTTCTTTGACTTGGATAATGGAATAGAGACTATGCTTATAAAATTTGCACTTGGCACCAAGTTGTTAGGGATTGCAAGCACTTTGCAGGACAGGATTCGAATTCAAAAGACCTTGACAAATTGAAGAATTGGTCTGAAATCAACAAGATGAAATTCAATAAAGAGAAGTAAAATATACTACACGTAAGAAGGAAAAATCCCATGCATAAATACAAAATGGGTGAATAACTGCCTAGGTGATAGTACAACTGGGTGTAATATGAGCCAGCAATGTAAGGCAGTTGCAAAAGAGACTAATATCATTGTGGGGTGTTTTAACAGGAGTGTCATATGTAAGACACGAGGGGCAATTGTTTTGTTCCACTCAGCACTGTGGAGGCCCCATCTGCAGTGTTGCATCCAGTTTTGGGTGCTCACACATAAAGAAAAATGGGGATAAATGGGAGAGACTCCAGAGGAGAGCAGCAAAAATTCTAACAGGTTTAGAAAACCTGACCAATGAGGAAAGGATTTTAAAAAAACAACAACAACAAACTGTGTGTGTTCAGTATTGAGAAAAAGATTGAAGAGGGACATGATGAGTCTTCAAATGTGCTGTTATAAAAAGGATAGTGATTGGTGGTCCTTCATGCCTACTGAAAGTAGGACAAGAAGTAATCAGCTTAATCTGCAGCAAGAAACATTTAGGTTAGATATTAGGAAAAACTTTCTAAATCTAAGGATAGTTAAGTATTGGAATAGGCTACCAAGGGAGGTTGTGGAATTCTTATCATTGGAGGTTTTTCTTCAAGTGTTTGCAACCATGTGTTCCACTCAGGTATGTACCCACCCAGCACACCAAAGCTGGAGAACTTTGCTTAGCGTACAGGCGGTGATCCTACCCATACCTGCGTCAGTTTCTTCTCACTGCCCAGAGCTTGAGTCAGAGTGCTCGTTGTGGTTTTTACCTCATACCTTGTTTCACATTGCTGTCTGTGGGGTTTTTCCCCCCTGTATATAGTTGTTAGTTGTAGTTCGTGTAGTAGTACCCCTAGGTTTAGTTTACTAATAGTTAGGATTTTGCCTGGTGTGATGCCTTCACTGTTGTGTGGTGTAGCGAACGCTTATAGTGACCTCAGACTTGTTGGGGAAGGGCACGTTAAAGAAATCTGCAAGACATTCAAGAAGAGAAAGGCAAAGAAATGAAGATGGCCAGAAGCTTTCACTTGAAGCAGTACCTTCTGGAGCAGACCATGAGGTCTGCTTCAGCACTAGAGACCTCCACAAATTGCCAGACCTCTTAGTGGGCATCTGAGCCAGCATGGGCTGTTGTTTGGCCAGGTAAGGATTCCTCTTCCAGGAGGAAGAGAGACTGTTTCCCTTCCTCTGGTCCTCCTAGACAGAGATTCCATAAAATGGACCAGGGTCGTTCCAGAGGTAGGAGAGGTTTCTTCTCCCCTTCTAAGAGGAGTGCAGACCAAGACCGTGATTCATCTGGTACATGAGATAGAGCAGGAATGTCTACTTGTTCTCTGGTACCGAGGTGAGAGGTCTGCACTATTGACTCTGTACTCTGGCGTATTGGGCAGTATCAGACTTGTTTTGCCTGTCTGTTCCTGACTGTCCACTAATTCAGGAATGTTCAGGTGTGATGGTTGCTTCTTCGATGTCCTTTGCGCCATGTGAAATTATTAAAGACTTGACGTTGTTGACACCTTCTTCTGCACCTCTTCCAGTTTAGGGCGCAGAGTTGAGGTTACCCACCTTTTCGGTACTGAAGGGCTTTTCAGTGCAGGTACTATCTTCAGTGCATATGACGACGCCGGTGCATGCTGCAGCCACAGACAGGGGTTACTCCTGCTGAACTGATTGAGCTTGAACTGTTGTTACAGGCACCACAAGAGATTCCATTGGCTCCGCTTCTTCCTATTCTTCGTCTCCAGGTGCTAGATTCTTCCTCCCCCATGCTTGAGGATTTTAAATCGTATCAGGACCTCCCGAGGTGCATGGCTTCAGCCTTGGGCGTTCAGGCTGAGTTGTTCAGGAGAACACCCATAAGCTGCTGAATATTCTCCAGTCCTCCGCTCCAGGGAGGGTAGCTTTCCCCATAATTGAAGTGATTTTGGAACCTGCAAAGACTCTCTGAGGAACACTCTGGTAGCCTTACCACCCACAACGAAGTGCACTAATAAGAGAAATTGTGCCTATCTATGGTTTTGAGCACTTCTACTTGCATCTAGCGCCTAACTCTCATGTCATAACTTTGGCAAATGAGAGGTTAAGACAGAGGAGATATAAATCAACACCAAAAGAAAAGGACTCTAAAAGATTGGAGTTGTTGGAGAGGAAAATATATTCAGTCTTGTCCTTACAAATGTGAGTTGTCAAAGTACAAGTTTATAAATTGGGAAGTGATAGCAAAATTTACAGATAAGTTGCCAGAATCCTTGAGGGGAAGAGTTTAAGACTTTCATTGCAGAAGTCCATCTAGAGGCAAAGATGTCACTATAGTCAGTTTTGGACATGGCAGATGCTTCCTCTCGAGTTATGTCATCTGCTGTAGCAATGAGAAGGGCTTCGTTGTTACAGAACTCTGATACAGCTCCTGAGGTCCAAAAAATGATTGAGGACTTACTCTTTGACGGTCAATTTTTGTTTTTAGAGAAAACTGATGAAACGCTGCATTCCTTTAAGAACTCTCAAGCTACATTGTGTTCATTGGGGTTTTGTTTTTTTTTTACCCCGGCAGTAAAAAGACCTCATTTCATGGGGCAAGAGCAAAAGGATCAATATCATCCTCAGCAGTTCTTGAGGTCAGATTATCCCACTAGACAGCAGGACTTCTCCAGAAAGGGGTACAAGTCAAGTAAAAGGTCTTCTGGTTCCAATTTCACCCAGTCAGCCTGTCTTTCTTCTGTTTTGGGCAAGCCGTCAATGTGACTCTCTGAGGTCAACATTCCAGTCATCAAGCTTTCAAGTCATCTCCCCTCCATTTGGGGTGGGGGGAGACAGGCTATCCCACCTCTACAGGGCTTTGGAGTCAATAACTATGGACAAGGATGTCCTAAGCACTGTGGGACTGGGTAATGCCATTCCATCCCCCCTTCCACACTCCTACACCATCCCTTTTGTGGGACCCCTCTCATGAGTCTGTGCTTCTACAGCAGGTGAAAGCTCTTTGGGCTTTGTAGGCCATAGAGGAGATTCCCCTTCAGAATCAGGGAAGGGGATTCTACTCACAGTACTTCCTGATCCCCAAGTCCAAGAGAGGAGTGAGACCTATCCTCAATCTCCATCTCAACAAGTACATCAGATACATGAGTTTCTGTATGGTTAACCTACCTGCTATTCTCCCTGCTTTGAACCACAAGTGGTTTTCCCCGCTCAATCTTCAGAACATTTACTTCCATGTGGTAATTTTCCCAAGTCACAGGTGGTTTCTGAGATTTGTAGTGGCAGGCCAGCATTATCAGTACACTGTGTTGCCATTTGGCCTGTCCTTGGCTCGACATTTATCAAATGCATGACTGTAGTAGCAGCATATCTCAGAAAAAGAGGAATTCATGTTTTTCTGTACCTGGACGGTTGGTTAGTAAAGGGCAAGTCCAGAGATCAAGTCCTCTCTCATGTCAAATTCACTTTGCATCTCTTCGATCATTTGGCTCTGATTTTGAACAAAGGGAAGTGAGCATTAACACAAACACAAAAAATCTAGTTCGAGTGCATTCCTGACCTATGAACAATTTCAAGCAATTCATTGCCTGTGCCTGTCTTTCTGCTCTCACCTTTCAACTATGATATGTGTATGTCTGAGATTAAGCCATATGTTGGCATGCATTTATGCGGTCCAGCATGCAAGATTACACCTTCATCTTCAGGACTAGTTGAAGTTGGTATATCACCTGGATTGTCAGTAACTGAATTGCATAGTGCTTGTGGCACCGCCTGTCCTCGAGTCCCTAGGGTAGTGGGCAGATCATATTGATATGAGTGAGGGTTGTTCCCTTTGCCTGTCCCCCTCTGGTCAGGACATAGAAACTGATTCCTTTCACCAGGGAGTACATCTGGGGACATTGAAGGTTCAAGGTTTATTGACAGAACAAGACCTTCCCTTCAAATTAACATCCTGGAGTTTCAAGCCATTTACAATATGTGCAGAGCTTTTTGGATACAGAACAAGGACACAGCGGTTCACATACTTCTCAACAACAACACTGCAATGTAGCAGGAAGGAAGCCCATTCCAGACAGCTTTTTCAGGAGGCAATAAAATGTTGGCAGTTCTGCATCAAGTAGAGCATTATTCCCTACAGACACTCACTCACCCGGGGTCCAGAATCACTTAGCTGATCACCTCAGCAGGTATTTCTCCTGGAATCATGAGTGGGCTCTGAAGACCAGTGTGCAGAGGTCCAGCTTTGTAGAATGAGGCATCCTGGCTCTCACCCTGTTTGCAATGAAAGACAAAGTGTCATTTGTTTTGTTCTTGAGCATGTCTCCATCCAGGCTCCTTAACCAATGCCTTCCGTCTGAACTGAGGATCGGCACTCATGTATGTCTTTCCCCCAATCTCACTTGTTCCTCAGTTTATTCTCAAACTGAAGCTGGATCATACCAAACAAATTCTCATTGCATCAGCTTGGCTGAGACAATGTTAGTTCCCTGACCTCGTCAGTCTATCTGTTTGACCCCAGCTCCAATGTTTCTTCCTCTTTATACTTATCAACTGACTCAGCACCACGGTTGAGTTTGGTATCCAGCACTGAGAAGTCTACACCTCATGGCATGGAAGCTGCATGGCTAGATGAGGAGAAGGAACACTGTTTGGAAGCTGTTAGACAAGTGCTACTCAACAGTAGAAAACCCTCTGGTAGAGCTACCTATTTGGATAAGTCGAAGTGGTTTTCAATTTGGTTCCTAAACTGTGGGGTTCAACCGACGCTAACCCATGTCTAGGACATTTTGGAGTATCTGTTACACCTTCAATCCTCTGGTCTGTTTCTCAGCTCCTTGAGGGTCCACTTAGCGGTGATCTTGGTGTTCAATCCTCTGATAGTCAATTTTCTCAAACTCCCTGTCAGTGAAATTTCTAAAAGTAATCATTTGTCTTTTTCAACTGGTGAAAGAAGTGGTTCCTTTATGGGACCTTAATACTGTGCTGGCTGTCCTACTCCATCTGAGCCCTTGGCAATCTTGTTCTCTGTCTCTAATGTCCTACTCCCAATGTGCTGTCACATCTGCAAGAAGAGTAAATGAGCCACAGGCTTTAAGGGCAGAGCCCTTGTATACTCAGTTTTTCAAAGGTAATGTGGCCCTAAGGTGGCATATGGAGTAGCTCAGGTCATACCTCCAGTTACAGACTCATTCAACTAGCGCCCAAGTGACATAGATCACATTCCTCAATGGTGTTTCAGTGTCTGACATTTGCAGGGCTGCTACCTGGTCTTCAGTGCAAAATTTTTGTCTGAAGTGGTTTCACAGTTTCATCTTTACCAAATAGTATATTTACCAGTATTCTTGCCTAAGCCACATTCAAATGCAAATGAGCAGGATCTTTATGTGTTGGATGTGAGACAATGATTGGCATTTTATTTAGTTCATCATGTCATCTTTTTGTCTCCTATGCATATCAGAGAACGGGTCAGGGGGTCTCTGCACAGACGATTTCCAGATGGCTATCTTCCTGTATTATGATGGCATATGGAGTAGCTCAGGCCACACCTCCACAAAAGTTACAGACTCATTCAGTTAGGGCCCAAATGACATCGATCACATTCCTCAATAATGTTTCAATATTGGACATTTCAGGGCTGCTGCCTGGTCTTCAGTGTATACTTTTAGCAAACACTTTGTTATCATGGCTGCATCTAGATCAGATACAAACTTTGGGAAGGTAGTTCTGCAGTTGTTCTATAAATAGACTCTGATCTCACCTCCTACTCATTCGCTTGTGAGTCACCTGATCTGCAACCACTTGAAGAAGAAAAGACAGTTACTTAGTACCTCATGACATATTGATTAAGAAGCTGGAATAATATAAAATTAACATGGCACACATTAAATGGATTAATAACTGGCTAACTGTTAGTTCTCAAAACGTAACTGTAAATGGGGAATCATCATCAAGCATGTCTGTTTCCACTGGGATCCCACAGGGATCAGTTCGTGGTCCCATGCTATTTAACATTTTTATCAGTTACGTGGAAGAAAACAACATAATCGCTGATAAAGTTTGCAGATGACACACAAATCGGGGGGGGGAGGGGTGAATAATGAAGAGGACAGGTTACTGGTACAGAGCAACCTGAATCACTTGGTAAAATGGGCACAAGCAAACAATATGTGTTTTAATGGGGCTAAGTGTAAATATATACATCTAGGAACAAAGAATGTAGGGCATAGAATCATAGAATATCAGGGTTGGAAGGGACCTCAAGAGGTCATCTAGTCCAACCCCCTGCTCAAAGCAGGACCAATTCCCAACTAAATCATCCCAGCCAGGGCTTTGTCAAGCCGGGCCTTAAAAACCTCCAAGGAAGGAGACTCCACCACCTCCCTAGGTAACGCATTCCAGTGCTTCACCACCCTCCTAGTGAAATAGTGTTTCCTAATATCCAATACTTACAAGATGGGGTTTTCTATCCAGGGAAGTAGTGACTCTGAAAAAGATTTGGGAGTCATGGTGGATAATCAGCTGAACATGAGCACCCAGTGTGACACTGTGGCCAAAAGAGCTAATGTGATCCTGGGATGCATAAACAGGGGAATCTTGAGTAGGAGTAGAGAGGTACTATGTTACTTGGCACCAGTGTGACTGCTGCTGGAATCCATAGTCCAGTTCAGGTGTCCACAATTCCAGAAGGAAGCTGATAAATTAGATAGGGTTCAGGGAAGAGCCACAAGAATGATTGAAGGATTAAAAAACAGTGATGCTCAAGGAGTTCAATCTATTTAGTTTAACATGTTATGGTATGACTTGATGCCAGTCTGTAAGTGTCTACATAGGGAATAAATATTTTTAATGGACTCTTAAAATTACTTTGCTGTTCCTCATTAAGATAAGTTAATCTCCAACCAATGAAATAACAATAATGATAGCCATCATACATTCATATACATACATTTCAAACTGTTCTAGGAATATTGGCAATTTCTCCATATTTACAATCTGAATATGGAACATTCAGTAATGGTAGGATTCATGCCCGGAAATTATTTCTGCTTAACCCTAATTCTAAATACATTTTTTCACCTCTTTTTGTGCCTTGATACCACAGTGGTGCAGGATATATTTCTGCTTTAGATTTGGTTCAAGTCCATTTTAAGAAAAGGTGGCAATTTTTCCAGTCTTAATTATCTTGCTCTGGTAGACAACAGATGACCTCTTCTCTATAGCATCATACAGAGCATTGCTCTAAACTTTTAGCAGTTGGCCTACTCATGTCAAAACTAAAATTCAACAGTGTAGTTCTGTTTGATATTCCTGTCGTAATAAGATGTTGAGGTCCCATGTAGTTTAATTAAGGATCTGGAGAGGGGAGTGAGTGGGGAGGCGTGTAGATAACATAAAGTGATTTAGGCTAGTCAGGACCATTGGGGACTGTGAGAAATTTCAGAGAGACCTAAATACACGAGGTGAAAAGACAACAAAATGGCAAACAAAATTCATTGTCAATAAATGCAATGTAAGGCATTTTGGAAAGAAAAAATTAAACAACTCGTACACCTTACAGGTTTATAAATCAATTGTATCTACTCAAGAAAGCGACCTGGCCATCATTATAGCTAATTCAGTGAAGAGTTCTTGATGTGCAGCTGCAGTTTTAAAAAAAAAAGTTAGAGTGCATAAGAAAAAGGTTTGAGAATAGAACCAACAATATTAAATGCTTTTATATAAATCAGTGATATAATGTCATCTGGAATAGTGTGTGTGCAATCCCATCTCCCCATCTCAAGAAGGATATTATAAAACTATGGGGGGTTCAGGAAAAAGAGTGATGAAGGGAAGGGAAAAATTCTCATATGAAGAGAGATTGAAAAGTTTGAGAGAATAAAAGGGGACATGAAAAATATGTAAAATAATGAATGGTCTAGAGAAGGAGAATTAGGTACTTTTCTCTTGTCTCATAACACAAGAACAAGGGAACATTTGATGAAATTAAAAGATGAGAAATTCAAAATAGATAAAAATAAATTTTTTACTCGATCAGTAATTAAACTATGGAATTTGCTGCCATGGGATATTGTTGAGGCCAATAATTTAACAAAATGTCAAAAGGAATTGGATAATCTATATATCAGAATAATTAGTCAGAATTATAATGCATGGTCATAAAAAATTTGGAAGAGATTGAGATTGGCTAAAGATTAAATGTTAGAGATCAGGGTGAGACCTAATGTGAGGAGCAGATTATCCCACATTTGCCTACTGTGGGGTTCTTTACCTTTTTTTGGACATCTGATGCTAGTCACTGTCAGACAGGATACTGAGCTATATGGACAATGGGTCTGACCCAGTATGGCAATTCTCATGTCCCAAGACTCCTCAACCTTAGATTGCATTGTACAAAAGAAGTGCTAAATGGTGCTTTTGGATGTGTAATGTACCGTTGTAAAGTAATTGCTGCAGTGAGTACCTGGTATGTGATGCTGTAAATGCAGGAGCAACATCACTTGACTACCAGTCCATTAGTTCAAAGGGGTGAATTCAATAGACTTGTTTGTTGTGGTACACATGAAAAAAAATTTAAATCTCTGTCTAGAGCTTACTTCCTTAATATATTGATCATGGGCCTCTTCAATCCTCTCCTGGTAATAGCCGTGGGAGGAGATCTGGGAGATGAAAAACCCCATGAGGATCCCTTCACATTTTTCTTCAAATCATTTAATCGGGACAGGGGTTGTAGCATCAGCAGTGATTCTGTTCCCTGCCACCTAGGTCCCTAAGACCCATGAGAAGTCAGGGCCATCCAAACAAAAGTCATACCTCTGCTCTAGACCTCCTACCACTCAGCTCTACCCAGATTCTTGACAGCATGTCTCAATTGGAGACAAATTGCTTTACCTGTGCTAGTCCTTTACCAAGTCACAGGTTTTCTTTCCACTCGGGGGACAGAGGTAACTGAATGGCTTCTCTGCACAAGAATAGGGGAGCCTGCATGGAGAGGGCAAATCCTTTATGTTGGTTATATTTGCCAGATAATCTTGTCCTATATGTGTTCATACTCATATGTTTATACCTGACCCAGAAGTCCAGGGGTGTTGAGCCTACAAGAAGTTTGTCTATATTACTAGTATGCAACAGACTTAAGCTCTTCTATCGGAAGAAAAGCATGAGCCCCTGTTTAATTTACCCTATAAAGGCAATCCTTGGGGGCTGTATGCCTGATTGACTGAGAGAGCTGCTGTAATTATGGTAGTATTGTTGGGAGCTGTTGAGCATTCTGTCCATTTAGTAAATCATGGATGACTGTAAACAAGTTCTGATTTAGTCTTTGAGATTAACACAAGTCCTATCCAGTCAATTTTTATATTGGACCAGGAGGGAAGACAATTCCCTTAGAACAGGATTCTCAACTGGTTCTCAACCTATTTACCATTGTGGGTCTCATATGCAGCGCTTTGTGTTTATGTGGGCCACATCCACACAATATATATACTACCTGTATGGCCCTGAGTATGTCACATGGGACGCAGCTGAGTGCTGATTGGGCCGCCAGTTGAGAACCACTGCCTTGGACTATACCAGTGTTTAAAATTAGGTTTTAGTTGTCTGAAACGTTATGGCAAGCAAAAGAGTCTGATCTAATTGATTTTTGTCAGCAGTACATAAATGCCCAATAGGATGTTTCAAAGAATCATAGATGTCTTTAATAACTGGTTGACACTTATGATACCTGGTACATACATCACTTCCCTACGCTTCCTGGAAAATCCCATTGTAGGATATTATCATTCTCATTTGTAAATTCAAGTAATTCTTTAAAGGTATGGAGACTATGCTCTTGGCTGGACAAATTTAGCAATTCTGTATTGTGTTGCCAGTGTTGACACAATGTATGTGTTGACACAATTTGGATCTAATACCATATTCACAGAGCCTCTATGAAAGTCCGGATTCAGATCCCCCTCTCACTAAAATCTCAACCTTTTTCTGGTTTTATGTCATTATCAAGGGCATCAGGATGGCTCTTCATCTACAAGCAAGTCTGGAGCTAATGTAAATACAGCTTCTTTAAGGAGAAAAAATAGCTCATAGGTTATTAAATACCTTATAGGGAGTGGATGGGTTTTAAACTTGCATGCCATTCTATCTATTGCACTTTCTCCAGTCAGTGTCCTCTTTATTGTTACCAGAATACTTGTAGGTGTTCGTGTATTAATGATTCTTTACCTTTTTTCAGTGAAAAGTCATTCCACAATCCTGTCCTAATTTTATTAATGCCAAGAATCAACCCTGCATGTGTAATATGTGCCTTCCAGGCTGGAGGGCAATTGGCTTTCACAGTACAAAAAGGAGCAAACTTTCACACACAATTAATATCAGTACAGAAAACCTGATTTATTATAATAGTGGCTACAACTTCTTATAAGGCAAGAAACCAGTACAACGATTTCAGCATTCTGATTAATAACCGAGCCTAATGAAAATGAGTAATTTGAGGATTTTGAGTCCTAGTATACACTTACACCTTTGCATTAGACTTGAAATTAGACGAAGGTTTCTAACCATTAGAGGAGTGAAGTTCTGGAACGGCCTTCCAAGGGGAGTAGTGGGGGCAAAAGGCATATCTGGCTTCAAGACTAAGCTTGATAAGTTTATGGAGGGGATGGTATGATGGGATAGCCTAATTTTGGCAATTAATTGATCTTTGATTATTAGCAGGTAAATATCCCCAATAGTCTGTGATGTGATGTTAGATGGGGTGGGATCTGAGTTACTACAGAGAATTCTTTCCTGGGTGCTGGCTGGTGAGTCTTGCCCACATGCTCAGGGTTTAACTGATCGCCATATTTGGGGGCGGGAAGGAATTTTCCTCCAGGGCAGATTGGCAGAGGCCCTGGAGATTTTTCGTCTTCCTCTGCAGCGTGGGACACGGGTCACTTGCTGGAGGATTCCCTGCACCTTGAGGTCTTTAAACCACAATTTGAGGACTTCAATAACTCAGGCATAGTTTAAGGGTTTGTTACAGGAGTGGGTGGGTGAGATTCTGTGGCCTGCGTTGTGCAGGAGGTCATACTAGATGATCATAATGGTCCCTTCTGACCTTAAAGTCTGAGTCTATTAAACATTTTATGATGTAAAGAATAGCTATCCATGTGAACCACTGGTAAAAACCTATTGACATATCCATCTAAAATTTGCATTTCCAGTAATCATGAGTGGGAGACCATAGGTATCATGTTTTTATAGATCTCTTCCTTAAATTCTGTAACTTGACCCAGTGCACTTCTGCCCAACTCTGTCCTTCTAAGAGCTTCTTCCTTTTAATATGGCTAATGTCAGTGCCTCTTCCTCTCCAAACTTAAATCCATGAAGCAATTTGAAAAATGGATATTGCCCATTTCTGATTTGATTATCAGTTGTATCTGCTTCTTTTATTGAATTGAAAATTTGGCATATGTCAGGGGTTGTTGTTTGCTACCCCCTTGTCCAAAAGAATAGACTTACCGCATTGGTTTACTGAATGTAGGAAATGTTTAATCTCTGATCATGTGATCTTTAGATATGTTAAATTCCTGACCCTTTACTCTGTAGCTATACTGGTAAGATTTCTGATCAATAGAGCATCCTATATATTTCTGCATACTTACTACATTCAGAGGTACAGAATGTTTGCTAGGCTGTTCCACTGTTTTCAGAAATGGTTGAAAGTGGTGAGGAGACTTTCAAAATAGCAAAAAAACTACATCTATATTATTTGATTGTACCAGAAACAACAGGAATTTTGAGAAGATCTCAAGATATGTACTTCAAATCAAAATTCTATAGATGGCTCACCTCTACTCCCAGCTTCAAAATAGTTACAAAAATTGTCCAGAAAACATCAAGGATTATCCAATACATGGCTTGGTTTCCTTTTGGGAGAACTTTGTATGTACCTTCTGGAACTTGAAAAGGAAACTGACTGAAAATCTGTGCCACCCAGAGGACTGTGTGTTTGGATGTCATCTGGATTTTGATCTACTAAGGTCCCATGTTTGATGAGCATAGCCTGATTTAAAAACAGGAAATAATGTTTTAAATTCTCTTACAAAAGGTTATGGAACCGTGGTGGGCAAACTGTGGGCCGCATATGGCCCATCAGCATAAGCTGATTGTGGGCCGCGAGACATGTTGCTGACATTGACCGTGCGCAGGCACGGCTCCCCACAGCTTCCAGTGGCCGGGAATGACGAACTGCGGCCCCTGGGAGCTCTGGGGGGCTGTGCTGCGGACGGTCAACATCAGCAACATATCTCGCGGCCTGCAATCAACTTACCCTGATGGGCCACATGCGGCCCGCAGGCTGCCCACCACTGTTCTAGAAGATGGAGTCTAACATGATTTGGCTGGCTAGTGTTACCTAAATTAAGGCAAACTACCTAGTGTAGGACACTGTGGAACAGGTGCAGCACCATCCCGCATTTGCTAGCCACATGGTGCTAGAAATTAGTGTTCCTGATACTGTTTTCAAACAAAGTTTAAATGATTCCTTATCTTGCTTTTAGGGCATTGTAGACAGAGCCTTTAAATGGTGCATCATGCAATTGGAAAATCTAAAATGGATGCGAAGCAAGTAAAATAAAATAAAAATCTTGGAACAGAGAATGACTTAAATTTCTCAAAATACTGGCATAATGATACAAAGGTTTTCTCTCCTATTTAGTATCACTGTCATAATGCCCACAAACATTCCAGCCCTGGAATTACATTTTTCAGAAAAAATAATCTTTTAGGTTAGCTTGTTCTGGGGTACAAACAGTTAAGAATCCTGCCCTCCCCTTCACTAATCTGAGTCTTTTCAAATTCAGGTAACAAGCATGTTCATGGAAATGACTTATCACCGTCTACAGGTATCGGCAATTTCTGATTATCTACATATACGGAATGTAGGAAATGCTTTGAAAATGGGATAATAAAGAGCATTTTGTTTTGTAGCATAAAAGGCAGACTGGCTGCTCCCTGTCAAAATACAATGATGTGTCCAGGAGTATCACAGTTTGGAAGCATTTTGCATGTGAGGTTAAGGGTGTTCTCAGAGTCTAACCACTGACTTGAAATATTATGTACCATTTTTTGATATTTGAGGAACTGGAGGGTTGATTTTAATTATATCATCAATAAAATCCTATCTGTCTTGTGACACTGTGATTCATTCTTTCAGAGGTACTAATTTATTTAAACCCCCTTCCTCAATCTTCCCAAAATTTCTAATGTTCCTTATCTGAACTAGCAAATTCATTAGCCAGATATTTTTCCCCGTGACAACCTAACTTTTATCTAAGTCTACTATAGCTCAGAAGTTATTCAAAAAATCTCTCTACCTAGCAAAACCAATTTGCTGTAGCAAAGGAGCACTTGAACGGGGTGTGAAATGGTAGTGCTGCAAAAATCCAAGTTTATCTTACTTTAGAAAAGGGAGAGACTGAGCTGTCCCGATTAAGCATGACTCTATCCATTTTTCTCCCCTCTAATTGGTAGATTAGCCAATTGTTTATTAATAGATTCCAGAATCTTACTGAATGTCAAAGAAAGCTCCGCTTCTGTGTCCAGCAAACTTAATCTTATAAACCCATTTGTGATAATTTTCCACCTGTTCTAATTAACCTATAGAACAAGTGCTGGTATCTCCTTCTCCTTATTTCAGAGTACAAGATGGGTTGCAGGCACAGATAGGAGGATGAGAGTGGAAACCTCGCTGGAAGTCTATAGACAGGAGGTGCAAAAAAAACTTTAAAATAAGCAATAATTAGGAAATGTGTCAGTTGGGGAGGAAGTAGAGGCCTGAGGTTGATTCCCAGGTGTTCTCATTAACTGTTTTTAATAACATACACTACTAAATTTTGTAGCTTCAGGATAGCCATTTCTTTGGACTACTTTGATATTTGTGCTTGGGGGAAAGCATCAAATGAATTATAATCCCCTCCTCCCCTTCCCCGCGTCACCCTTCAGATTTTTATTTTCATGGTTTCCCAAATTTCTTGTTCATTTCTTGATTTTGATGTTTTTTCATCTTAAAAGTATGTTATGTAATATTGCATTTAAAGTTTTAAACATTTTTAAGATTAATACTCAAAGATAATATCTTATACAGGAACATAAATGAAACCAATTCTAACCCTTTAGAATATTGGACTGGGTTCTTTAAAATTTCTCCCTATTTAAAGATTGAGATGCACACACTCAAAGTAAATCCAAATATAATCCAACATACCAGTCCCTTAGTTTAGTGTATTGAGTGCTTTCCCCTTTTGTATTTTACATTAATTAGTAATTAATTAGGCTGCTGTAGATCTCAGTAACATTTTCTGTAAATATTAGTATTAGAGATTATTCAAACCTAATAAGTTTTGTGTCCATTAGAATAATTAAATTGGATGCTGACTTCCCCCCCCGAAAAATCTGTGCTTATAACATATATGTATTAAAGTGGCATTTTAGCTGTTCAGTTTCAATTGCTATTGTTCTATTGTGTTATTGTAAGACTATTGTTAGGTTCATCCTGCAATTGAAATCTGTCAAATTTGGTTCACAGCAAGTTGTGGGGGGCTCAGGGTGGGTTGTACTATGGTTCTTCTTATCATCTAGTGTACACTGTGGGGAATAATAGATGTTAGTTTGCTTCAATCTGCTGAAGTGCCTTAGAAATTTGAAGAATTTGCAATTTGACCTAAATACGTTCTTACGCAAATCTAAAGTAGTTCTTCTGGTTTTCCTGGATTTTGAAACTTATTAAATTGATGCCTCATCTCAGTCTCAGACTTCTTATTTTCAACACTAGGGACCTGAGTTGCCAGGTATTCAGTCAGACTCCACATTAGATACGCATATTCCAATATCTTTCTGACAAACCTCAACTTTGAAACTTGGGAACCTGTTCAAATGTCATTTATTTAGTGTTCCGTTCTTAAAAGTAAAATGTATTTTTATGAGTAGCTTGTGCTTATTTCTTTGCTCATGAGATGGATGGCTTGTTAATGATGAAGTATGTGTCTCTGGGTGGAAGAATCAAGGAGACACAGTGTAAGATGGCTTAACTTGTTTTGTTTCTTTGTGTTTGAACATTTGTCACATGTTACATGTACATGTTTTTCTGTTAATATATATTGATAAATATTTATTTACTTCCCAATAAGAATTTTTTTTAAAGAAAGAGTATCATAATTATTGAAGATAGTCTGCATTAAGAGCCATGTGGTGCCAGTTTAATAAAACATTTATGTCCGGATTCACTCTCCTGCTCAGTCAGCCTTGTGCTATACCAGCTACTTGAAAAGAGGTGTATGAGTTCCTGCACAATCCCACTTTGCCTTGGTCCCAGCATAAGGAATGTGTCAGGGGAGTTTGCTATATCTATGTGATCCTCAGCTGCCAGAATAGGTTTTTGGGGCCAATGGTAACTAAGAAGTGAGAGCATAGCCAAAAAGTTGCTGTCATTTATGTGAGGTCTAGGATTGGGGACTCTCAAAAGTGGCTTTAACGCCATCCTTGCTTCCGCCCTCTCTGGATTTGTGCTGAGCGGAGTTCAGCTGGTCCAGTGAATATGGACTTCTGACTTTAAAATCAGTTTTTCCAGACTTGCAAAGTCTAGTTTGCTCAGGGGTTTTGCCTGTGATCCATTATCCCAGTATTCTTGGCTTTCTAGCTTGATTTAAGTTTTTTTTTTAAGGATTTTCTACCTTTAAGATGTAAAATCTATTTAACATGTCATTCACTCCATATAATAGGTCAGTATTATGTTCATTTGCTTCAGCTTTTCATGTTGTAAGTGCAATAAATATTCTTTAAGTTGGCAAATAAGAAAATAATAATAAATATACCAGTACATTTCTACAGTACCTTTCATCCAGGAATTGTAAAATACTTTACAAACAATTGATTAAGACTCAACATCATTGTAAGGTACGGTAAGTAAAAATTACATGCGGACCGCTTCTCTGTGCACTGAAATGCAGCTACACATTAGATGGAACATGTTTTACATTATGTACATAACGTCAGAAAATAATTCTGTATCTAGTTGAAACTGAAATATGAATTTTAGTTGGACAGAATGTGACTAATCCTGTCGTATTTGGTCAGGGACACCAGTGTTGTTAACTCCTTACTCTTATGAAAAGTTATCTTTAATGACCTTGTATTGGTCAAGATCTTAAGTTGTAAGTCTTAACCAAGAGACGGCTCCTCAAAGAGTATAGTGCTTCTCCATTCACCACCATACATCGGTTGAGTAGTGAGCCACAGGGAACAGTTCCATCTCCTGAAATATCCCAACTCCTTGCATTACTTGAGTCTTCCTGAAATGTCACTCATCCGCATAATGACCTCGATGGATTCTGCTTTCCTCCTGAAAACTAGTATTGCTGCTGATACATAGTCAAGCCCACTACTATTATCCTTAATTTCTCGTTTATAGTTTTGGGATATGTTGTAATTGAAACTGGGAAATCTGTTAACGTGAAGCCATTGGTACTGCTTTCATAAGGTGACAATAGCAGTGTGTTACTAAGGAAACAGTCAATTCTGACCTCCTGCATCCTCTAAATCATTCCTGAAAAGACATTTTCATGCCATTTTGTTCAGCCACTTTGTGGTATGAGTAAATATTCATTAGGGAGTAGCTTGAGACCATAACTCTCTTTGCTCATAACCTAATTGATATTTGAAACCAGGGATCCAGAAATAAGTAGCTAATCAATTAACTTCCTGTTCCATTTGACCTGTAAAAATCTAGCAGTAATGTTGCTCTACATAACTTGCATAATCCTTTTGCTTAACAAAGTAACACAATAGCTATATTAATTTTTTTGTCTGTTGGGTTTTTTAAATGTGAAGTATCTTTGTCATGAGTAATGAAATGTAACCTTTTAAAAAAAACTTCCTCTTTAGACTGCTTTGGCACATCTGGAGTCTCTTGCAGTTGATGTTGAGCAAGCTCATCCACCAGCCAGCAAAGAAAGCATAGACTGTCTGCCACAGATTATTATTACAGAAAATCACAATGGTATGGAAAAACCGTCCCACAAAAATTTTTAATTTCTGCAAAATGCAATATCTAAGCTTAAATTTGTTATAGTGTGGTAGTGTACATACAGTATTTAAAGGAAACTCTGTTATGCAGCACAATACTGAGTGGTAAATTCAGAAACTATCTGTTCACTCTGAGTAGAACTTAAGGGTACTTTGGAAAATGACTTGCTTACTCTGGTAAACTATATCATATTATGATTAGCCACTGATATCTTCTTATTAACATATTTCACTTGATTTTTAATTAAACTTAAATTTTAAAATTTGTGATGTTTTTATTTTTTCCCCCCTCAAGCGGTTGGTCAGGAGCAGTGTTGTGCTATCTGTTGCAGTGAATATGTGAAAGATGAAATAATAACTGAGCTGCCCTGTCACCATTTCTTTCACAAACCCTGTGTAACACTTTGGTTACAGAAGGTGAGTTCTCCTTTGCTTGCTTGCATGATTAGTGGTGAATTTGTGCTCTTCTGGTTAGAACAACATGCAACTTTTTCTGAAAACTTATTGTGAGATTATTTCACAAAATAGTTAATTGAATTATTTTAATATTTTAGGGAACAATTTTGTTGGTGGTGAAAAGAGATCTATAGGAGTATGCAAGGAGCAAAGTTGATTAGTCTTGACCATTTGATATATTCAAGATCACCCATAAACAATTTAGACATTGCTTGCAGTGTGTGTAGAGTCCAAATGTTGGACTGCATCAGTGATGGTACCGATATTCTTTAGAATGACCAACCCCTAGAACACCATACTGTGCTTCTCATTACTAGGAGGAAAAAAGAAAATTTAAATTGGTTAGATAAAAAATTCTTCTTGGGTTGGAGGAATTGACTTAAACTTGTTTAATTTTTTCTTCATAACTTGCCTAGGAAGAGAGAATAGCAAACTACAAGAGTGAAGAGTGCAACATCACTAAAGATGAGGAATTGTTTAAAGTGGTTCAGAGCAATTTAACTAGAAGTAATAACATTAAATTGCACTGGAAAACTTAGGCTGAGGTCTGTTTGGTGTGGAATTGTCTCCTCAGCGCAGGGATGAAATCCTCAGTGGCTGAGACATTTAAAAGACGGGTGAATAAAGCAGTTGAGAATTGCTGTTGGAAAACATGTAGAGTCACGCACACTTTGCAATTAACCTATTTCTTTTTGTCTCTTCCAGTCAGGAACATGCCCGGTGTGTCGTCATGTGCTTGCACCTGTACTCCCTGAAGCAGCAGCTGCTGCTACTTCCTTTCTCTCTGATCATGATTCCCCTCCTTCAGTCCACAGTGCTGCAGGAACACAATAAAATTAACCTCTGGAATGAGATGTTGCCCCAGCAAACTAAAAATGTAAATTTCTTCTGTTTTAATTACAATGTGAAAACAATTATATATAAAATATATTATATATAAATGCTATATATAGTATATATTTTAGTTTAGAAAGAGAATGTAAGACTTTCTAAACTGTTTAGATTTACAATAATAGCTAACATTTTCAAACTGAAAATTAGAAAAATTTGCATCAGTTTTCTGCAGTAGAACACCTTGCTGTTAACCGTAATATCTAAAGCTTGTATTACGTTAAATTTGTCAAAAGAATGATCATTAATGTGGCACTTTATGTGTTCAAGTTCTTGCAACTGCAGTGCAGTTGGAGCTTATTAAAGTTATGCTTATAACCTGTTTTACATAATATAACTGAACAATGTGTTTTTTTTTGTTTTTGTCAAAGATAGTGGCACCAAGTGACTTTGTAATTGATCTCTCATATTTGCATCAAATGTGAAGACGTTCTGTGATCACAGCAGTAGTAAAATTTGGTTTCATTGGAAATAAACTGCATAATAATACACTTTTTTTATCTTATGACTTTTTCCATAATATTCTTTTCCCATATGTATGAACCTCTAGTTATTTATTATGGATACCACAATGTGGAGTTTTTAGAAATATTTGCACTATTCTTGAGCATATGTCCTGGCTTTAAAAAAAAAAAAAAGTGGGGTATGAAACTTTACACTCCTTTGAAAATCCCAGCTTTAAGAGTTAAGTCAATGGGCGTCAGATGCCTAATTCCTTTAATCTCTTTTGCAAATCCCATTCTAAAATTTTGGTCTTGAGATTTAGGGGTCTGGGGTGATGTTTGCTCACTCTGTGCAGAGATATTCAAAATAGTTTCTTGTGTCTGGGAATCTTTGTCTGAAAAATGGAGTAAGGACTCTTCAGACTGAATTGAGAAAAATCCAGTATAGTATAGTAACCACAAAGGCAAAGGATGGAATATGGCAATGGAATAAACTGTTCAGTGAGATAATTATGACAGTCATTACTGGTAGTGTAAAGATACAGTTAGACTTCCAGTATTTCTGCTGGCTGCAATGGACTGCACTAGATTTTATGTTTAAACCAAAAGCAAACCAAGAAATGGAAAGGACTGTAATAGACATCTCAGACTGTACTATATTTCCTCAATAACCCTTCATGTTCTTCTTTTTGCATATATAGAAAGCAAATCTTATATGGCAGGAATGTAGGGCTCAAGGAATTGTACATTCCCTCCAACAACCAACTCTCAAAAACTTCCCATGGTTATGGGTTAGATCAGGGGTTGACAACCTTTCAGAAGTGGTGTGCTGAGTCTTCACTTATTCACTTGAACTTAAGGTTTCGCGTGCCGGTAATACATTTTAACGTTTTTTAGAAGGTCTCTCTCTATAAGTCTATATTATATAACTAAACTATTGTTGTATGTAAAGTAAACAAGGTTTTCAAAATGTTTAAGACACTTAAATTAAAATGCTGATCGTACGCCGCTGGCCCACTCAGCCCACTGCCGGCAGAAGACTGGGGGGGGGGGGGCGGGGCAGAGGGCTGGGGTGCTCAGCTCGTGGGGTGCTCACGGCAGGGGGCTGGAGGGGATATGCCCCGTCCCCACCTCTTCTCTGCCTCCTCCCCGAGCAGCGAGCACGCTGTGGCTCGGCTCTGCTCCTTCTCCCCGAGCAGCGAGCACGCTGTGGCTCGGCTCTGCTCCCCCTCCCCTCTCCCTCGCAAGGGCGATGAGCTGATTGGCGGCAGAGAGAGGGAGGGGGTAGGGAGGGGCAGGAAAGCACCACGCTGGGGGAAGAAGCGGGGGAGGGGGAAGCTTGGCTGCCGGCAAGACCAAGCTTCTGCCTCCTGCCCCCGCAGGAGAGAGCGGTGGGCGGGGGGGCTCAGTGGGGCCGGGACCCTGGCAGGCGGCAGGCAGCAGTGTGCCATTAAAAATCGACTTGCATGCCGTCTTTGGCACACATGCCGCAGGTTGCCGACCCCTAGGTTAGATACATATTTTTTACAACATAATTCCTTGGGAGCAATACATCTGGGGCACTAAACTCAGTGGCAGTTTTTTCCATTTACTTTAATTAGACCTGGGATGGGTCCTTGGAGAAGAGTTACTCTTGGAAAATAACCCCCTTTTCATACAAATTCTGGTCTTGTTCTTCAGCTACTCAGAAATATTCCTGATTATGGCCCCCAATACAGTAAAAATGGTGATCATCTTACAAACATTAATGTATTTTCACAACACCACTCTGAGCAAAGTATTATTCTCATTTTACAGGAGGACAGTGAAATAAGGTGACTTGTCCAAAGGTCATACATGAAGTATGTAGCAGAATTCAAGGAGTTGAATCTAGATGTCCTGAGTCCTAACTCAGTGGCTTACCTACAGAACTATCATTCCTTTGCCTTGGGGTACAGTGAAGCCAAAGCAGTTGGATCCTGGTAGAGAGATGCAGAAAAGGTGGTTAGCACAGTTCCACAGTATGATTTTTCTTCTTGTGGAAAGTCCCTACATCTAAATTCCACTGCAGTGGGCTTCAGCAGAGACTGGGGGGGGGGGGGGGGGGGCAGAATGGGGTGTGAGCAGGTGACAACCATTGTGCTTCTTTGCAGACGCACCAGCTTTCATATTAGAAATCTGACCTAGATTCAATACTGATCAGGAAGCACTGACTCTCATAGAATCCCTACTATAAACTGCTCCTTTGGAGTCACAGGCAAGTTGGACATTGGCAATACAGATCCAGACGGTGCCATGGTAAAATGAGGACAGCAAGGCAGATGTGTGATCTTTAAGGTTCTTTCAAGGTCCACATGAATCTTGGGGCATTTGAAGATTTAGGAGGCGAGACAGGAGGGAAAGTGCAGGATTTAAAACAGATTCCTGTCCCCTTCATAGGAAAAACATGCAAAAAGGTGGATATAGTTATGTAAGGCTGAGTTTGCTCCTTGTTAATGTCATTGTTCTATATACTACTGCACATGTGCAACTGATAATACTACAGATTTCTTGACAAGCCTATATGTATTACTTGGCTCTGTTGTATACTGGCTCTGCACTGTAAGATGCCCTTCATTTCCTTCTCCTAAAGAACAGTTGTTTCAAAGAGAATTTTCCCAGCTTCTGTGTTACGATTTAGAAACTGCTTGCCAGTTGTTCAAAATTTTCAATTCTAAACTCAACCAGCAGTGTCAAGAGCTGTTAGGGTTTTTTTGGTTTTTGTTTTGTTTTGTTTTTGTTCTTGCCATCTGTTGCTGGTCTCAGCCCTTGGCTCCCTTCTATCTCTACAGAGCTGGTACACAAAAGTTGTTTAAAAGATTACTTTTTTAAATCTGTATTTGTAGGTCTTCCTTGCATACCTTTCAAACTCCTGGTCTTTAATTGAGGGATAACACAAAATATCTCTTTAACTAGTGGTTGAATCAATAAATACTAGATCATAATAGAAGATTACTAGTCGAATTATATCTGACACAAAAAAAGAGGAAGAGTCAAATGATGAACTGTTCTCCAAATGTTATAGCTACTGTTTTGTTTGTTATGGAAGCAGTATCCTATGTATGTGCAAGCTTCTGCTTTGAATATAAAAATATATCTGGCCAAAATAACTCCTGTATGGGCATAAATGCTCTGAAAAGCACTGTATTCTGTCCATAATCAGTTCAAGGTGACTTTTTAGGCTATAACTTTGTTCCCAGAGAATAGTCCACTCATCTTATAAAAGAACTCTGATCAACTACCAGGCTAAATATTTCTATTCTTCCCTGTCCTGTTACCTAAAACAAAACTTTCAAGCTCTTAATCTGTCTACATGGTTAAAGAAGTAACGTGACAAGTTACGCTCATTTATTTAAAAGTACTTATTCTTGGTCTTCTGTGCGTACAGCAATATATTGCAGAGTCTCCTTAAGAAAAGACCACAAAAATGAGTAGCAGCACCACAACAAACTACCCCATTTTGAATGTTTGTGTTTAATAATACAATATTCATTCTCCAAAAGCAGTTAAATATATGATATAAACTGCACTTAATATTGTAATAAAACATCTCTAGTTCTAAAGTTAGAATGCAGATTTTTGTTAGCCAAAAATCTAGTATTAGTCACTTTGGTTCCCCCTCATCCCTTCCCCCTTCTTCCTTCCCTGCCCACTTCTCCCCCATACACCTTGAAAGAAAGGGACTTTGGAAAGTAAGTTCTCTATTTGTGCACAAAGTAGATCTGGATGGAGTAGTGCAAGCTTTCTGACACAACTAAATGAAAGAAACCTCCTCAAGGGGCAAGAAGGTAGTTTAATCCAGTTTTCGTGTCCGTTCAGACTTCTCTCTGCTGGGAACTGCAGTCAGACCACCAATTTGTTTAATGTGTCCTTGATTTAAAAAAGAAATTTCATTTTGCCCTTGCTTAAACTCCTGAAAGATCCTTTTAGATTGAGATTTCTGTTTACTACAGAGGTTCGTTATATGTGTCCAGACAACCTTCTGAGAAATATATATGTTGTAAATAGATCACTTGGGGTATTTTTATCCTGAAGAAATTACATACCAGGTATCACAGTTGAAATGGCAGCCATTGAGAAAGTGGCATTGTGCTTTTTAGAATTTTTAGTTGTTCCACACACATGTGTGCACTCACACACAATCCTACAATATTAATATCCCATAACTGCCAAAACATGTTGTCCAAGGCCAGCCAACCTACCTAAACATCAAAATTCAAAACTGAAGTTCCAGGTAGTAAAACAAAATAATGAAAGCCATTGATTTGGGTACCTGCTTCTGTATAATACATATGAGGGATAGTTAGGTTCATATCTCAGTTTATCAAGCTCTGAGAAAACTATATGATAACAATTGTTACCCAGACCAATGGGTTGTTTATTTTGTTTTACCCTATTTGATACCCTCCAGAGGAAACTTTTTGATCCTTTTTATTAATTTTGATATGTACACCTCTACCCCGATATAACACAAATTCGGTAAAGCAGTTTCATAACAGGTAGGATCACAGTAATCAAAGATTGAAAAGACTTGACTGAGTCCATCCCTCTACAAGAAGAAAATACTATTCTGTAATGGGATGAATTACATATTATTTATACTACAGCGTATCTTAGCTAAAAGAGAAGGAAGAAACCAAAAATGCCAAAATGAAGAGTTTTTCTCTTTGCTTGCATGGTTGTTCCTGCACCTTAGAGGTACTACCCGTATGACTCCTTTCTAGTGAATTCAGTTTTAATGAGATTATGCAGAGTATTGAGGATCTCCACAAGGTGAACCTCCTTGAAATCAAGACTGTGGATGTCTTTCTAAAAAATATGCTGTAACTCAACCAGAAGAATACAGAAATTAGTGGGTGGGGTTCTGTGGCCTCTGTTATCAAGATCATAACGATCTCCCTCTGGCCTTAATAAGTATGAAACTATATCAGAGATTAGGAGCAATGGGTGAAAAGTCCCTAGCTCACACTGAAAGTCAATGTGACTTGTGTTCAACCCTCACTTAAATTCTTTTGAAAATCCCATCCAAACTAATTGAAACAAAAATTGGTCCCCATTTTGACCTTGTTCTTCTGAATCATACCTACATTTTTAGAGGTCCCATTTTGATGGATTTAATATTTTTACTTTTTGCATTTCATTTTACTTTGATTTATTTAAAACAGATCATAGAAGTACCCATTCCAAGATCTGGCTGCTTTTTACTAAAATTAAAATTCACAACAGTAAAAAGTAAGTAAATTAAACTATTTAAATACACTGCCAGCCCCTTTCTTATACCCTGCCCCCCACCAAATCATAACTGGAACCAGCTCCAAAATCAAATTAACTAGAGCAAAATGTAAACAATCAGAAGTTTTGTAGATATGACGTGGACTGTTGCTATTGAAGGAAAAGGCTGTGAGCAGACTGATGTGGGAGGGTGTAATATGCAAATGTACCAAAGTAACCAGGCATGCTGCTCACTAAATGACTTATTTTTTTTCCTGTTTTTTTTCTGTTTTTGATACCTGGAAGCCTCTTCCTTTCAGGGATGCTGTTTTATTGATTGTCTTGTCCGCTAAATACACCTTTATGAGTCCAGCATCTGTAATTGGAATTTGCAATGTACTTTTTACTGCATGTAGAGACTTCCTTTTTTCAATACTATAATATAGGCCATGATCCTTCTAACATGCAAATGCTTAAGTTTAAAGTGCTTAATTTTAAAGTTAAGAATATGCATAAGTGTTTGGAGGATCAGAGTTATAATGTATGATCCAAACTGCATGCCTGCACTCAGAATTTCTAACTTAAAGAAACAAGATATTTTCTCTTTCTTTCATCCATCCTTGTCTGATTATAAGATATTCTTTAGTCTTGCAGCAATATTATTACCTCCTTTGTGTGGGAGGAAAGGTTGTCTGTTAACCAATATGGAGACAACTATCTCACAAATACTATTTCAGATTATGCTCATTAGTTTAAAACAAACAGTATTTAACAAATCAGGTGACAACATACTAGACACTGATAAGAGAGTGGAATATTTGTTCCTATTGGACTTTCTGGAAAGAACCGTAAAACTTCTCATCGTGCCCATTTTTGCAATAACTAGATGAAACTGACATTCTGGGGGCTGCCCTAATTTTTTCTTATATTATTTTCTATTAGAAATATGTGAATGCTCCTTGGAGGAGTTGTGATCATTTGGATGCACCTCTTCTTTTATAGTGAATGATGGGGATTTTCAAAAAAGCTCAACTCTTACTGACTTTCTGTGAGAATTGCACGCCTCTCTCCCTTAGGCACTTTTGAAAATCCTGACCAGTATGTCACTTTTTACCAGTGTTTTGGGCAACTAAATATAGATCCAGAATTTGACCTGTATCTTATGCGCTTGTTCCATGACACGTTATTTTATTAATGGGCCACAGGAAGAGCTATCATCTTCCTCCACAAAAACGAAATTATTCATTTTCTAGTGAATTCACCTGGCCCACCTCAGCTTGCTTTTTTTTTTTATGTTGTTGTTTTTCATGTCAAAATAATTGTATAATAAAATTTTGAACCCCACTTGTAATTTTTGGCTTTATCCAGTCCAGGACATGGTGTCATTTCCTTGTACTGTACTGATAGTGAGTCTCCATCAAAAGTCTGATCCATCTGAAATTATTTGGGAGCCCTCTTTGCACTTCCTTAAGCACTGTTCAGTATAGTATGGTGGGACATACAACCAACGATTGTATTGGGATTGAGTGTTTATATCAAACACAATGATGTGTATTTCTATCAGCTCTGAATACACCCTGTCAGTTCCTTTCTTGTTCAGCAGATGTTTATTTCTCCCTTGTTTTACTTCCTGATAATTGATATTTGTTTTAAATACCATGCTTGTAGACTGAGGAATTTCACCAGATGGCATCTGTATTCCTTTCTTTTTCTAGTACCATACAAACACAGAAAAAGAAATCTGTATTTGCAAATTTTGTTTCAATGCTGAAACTCCATATTGGAAATTAAGTGATTTTTTTTTAACTATTAGTTTAAAACATTTCAGTAGGTGTATTTTTGAGGTAGATGTCCTTGTAATCATTACTGTTTAAGAAGCATATTGGTTTAGTGGTGTCCCATACATTAAAGGCTAAAACATAATGGGCTAGATTCTCATTTACACTAAGGTCCTTCTGCACAGGTGTGGCAACATAAAACTGCATTAAAGTGGATGTAAAAGTAATTTATGCTGCCACAGCAGTATAAAGGAACCTTTATGTAAATGAGAATCAGGCCCAATGTTTCTCAAACAGCCTTTAAACAAAGGTAAAAATAGAATTGACGGGCACAATTTTCAACAGTGAAACAACCATATTTCACCTATTCAGACAGAAATTTTCCCAGAGGCTTCAAAGAAAGTCAATTACACTTTATTGTAGGAGCAAGGTAATTTTTTTGAAGTTTAAGGTTGGGTACTTTGCACCAGGTTCTTTTATTAAAGAAAACAAAAGATGAAATATTTAGTATTTTAACAATACCTTGAATGGTCCCTGTTAACTACTTATGCTAAACAACTTGTTCCATACTGTATTTATCTGCAACATTAAGTTTCCCAGAGCTTAACAAGAGCTCTGTGTAAGCTCAAAAGTTTCTCTCTCTCACCAGTAGAAGTTGGTCCAATAAACGATATTACCTCACCCACATTCTCTCGCTAACACTGATTAAGAACAGCTAGATGCTAGTGGCTGCTTGATAGCCCTGAAATAGGAAAACCAGATGAGTTTTTTTTTAAAGTACAATAAAGGCATATTTTTGTCTTGTAAGTTGAATAACAGTATTCTACTGTGACCTGTTAATGTGTAAGATAATTCCTGTAAAAGTGGAGATAAGCTTCATTGCACATGAGCAGAATTCTCGTAACAAACATTTGAAGTCAGGGTGTGTTTTTCTAATGCTTCTTGAAAATTATAGTATAAAGATATTAGCTGCAACAATAGTTGTATAGATTTGTAATAAATATATTTACTTATGCCAGTCAATTCCTTAAGACAAATTCTGTCTTAAACTGACATTTTGATTACATTTGCGAGTTTAGGAAGATGCCACTGTGAGCAGTATTGGAAGAAGATTGCCCCTTCGAATTACCACAGTGGAATGCATTACAAGTGGGCTAGAACCATTCATGTATCTCTGATTGTATCTGTTTTAGCGAGACAAGGTGGATGAGGTAATATCTTGTACTAAACCATCTTCTGTAGGTGAAAGAGACAGGCTTTTGAGCTACACAGACTACTACTCCTGTTTTGTTATTTTGTTATTTTACAAACTTGAAGCACAAAATTAGCTCAGGAAAGGGAGTTTGGAATGTTTGCTGATTAAATCATAAAAATGGGACCCAGTCATTCAAATGAATTAATGTAATGTTAACCTGGGGAGACTCTCCTCTGGGTTTTAAATAACTAGTTAAAAATGCACCAGTCCTTAGCTCGAAAGCTTTGAGAGAGGCTCTGCAACAGAGGAGTACTAATGGAGGGGCCGTTTCAATGAACAATGGTGAAGGAGATGAGTTCTGTACAGAGTGCAAAGCATTACTCTGTTTTGTAAATCTACTTTTATAATCAGTAGTAACAATGTAAATTTATAAACCAAATTATTTTTTAAAATGCAAAGTCATTGAGGTGTGTATGATTAACCAAAGCAACCACATGAACTTCTTGTTTCTGACTCTTTGTCTCTGGTTTCACTTTGTCATCACACGTTTTGTGTTTTGTTAAAATTTAGGCCTAAATCCTGCACACACTTGCAGAGGAGCATAAGTTTACTCCTGTGAGTAAAGCTCATTTCAGTGGAACTACTTGCTGTACTTGAAGTTAATTCATTTGTCTGAAAAGTACCAAAATAATAATCAGTACTACTGAGGGTCCTAATTCCAGAGGGTCAGATTTAACCCAACATGTGTCCAGTTTAGTCATTACACATTACACAGGTTTTACAATGCTTACAATGAGATAGTTGGACATTTTGGGGGCGGGGGGGGTGTTAAATGTGGGAACATGGAATAAGAGACATCAAAAGAAGGTGCATTTACTAAAGGTAAAATCCTAAATTGAGGGGGCTCAGAGACTCCCCTTCTATAAATCTTTTGGGAAAATAGATCTCTCTCAACATTTTGATGCCAAAAAAATGTCAACACTCTGTCTCTATTTCTCTGTCTCTATTTTCACTTCCATGTTTGGTTTTCATACGTTAGGTCAGATTATTTTCTGTCACTCTTGCATCTTCCCAATGTATAAATCTGCCATTCTGCATGTAACACGTCCTATCTGTTATTACGTGGGGCAGTGTTTCTAGAAAGATTAATTGTCTGCCTCTTTACTTTGCCTTTTGTTTTCTTCCCTGTATTTTCTGGTTCCTCCTGTCTTTCCCTTTCTCTGTTTTTTGATTTTTACTCTTCCCTTCTATCTTCCCCTGCAATCACTTGCCTCCATTTGTACAAATGAGAGTCCCATTTGTACATATATAAAATATGCATATTTCAGCTCACCACCTAGGAAACCCGCTTATGCGTAAACCATGTGCTGATAGTGAACTGGATTTTATGTTGGCAATTTCTCTACTTTCTGTGCTAACCTAAATCACTATTTTAAAATTTGCCCCTTAAATTGATATTAATTCATGACACACAATTAAATCTCAGCTATGTGAGAGACAGGAAAAGGTTCAACCATAACAGTAAGTATAGAAAATTTGCAAAATTCCTTACAAAAAGATCAGAACTTAAACAATGAATTTATTACTGAATTGAGTAACTTGGGATAATGGTGAGTGGCCAAACTTCTAAAACAGTCATCGCCTGAGAAGAGGAATAATTCAAATAGCAAATGAACATTCAATAATATTTGCGTATAGACAAATGTATATACTCAAAGTTATATGGAAAAACTAGCATTGAAATAATAGGCTGCTAGTGTGTTGTTTTTTCCTTTGTTGTGTAAGGGAAGGAAAGAGAATAGGAAAACATTTATTACGGTTTACAATTCAATGTTGGATCAATTGGCATGTCTAGGCAAAAGAATGAAGCAGCAATGTATATTAAAAATATTTTGTATTACTTTACAGAAGACATACTAGTGAATTACAGGATTTGAGGTGTTAGGAGATGAAATATAAAGGGCATAATATTATTATCTGTATAGTCATGCATATTCATGAGAATCTGTCATTCTGCATGAAGATGCAGAAAGTTACTACTTTCCCACCCATATACCAGTGAGTGAAGACATTTCTTTTTTTGTAGAAGTAACTCCAGACCTTAGTATTCAAAGGCAGCTTGCAGATGTTTCATCTTGACAGCTGGCAAATGTTTATCAGAAAATTCAATTAACAGTAATCAGATTTCTAAACAATTATAGTTTCTTTGTCCTCTGTTTTGGGTTGCTATTTGCTTTTCTTGCCCAGTGAATGCCACTCACCCTCTGTATTTTTAAGCTGTCACCTCCTATAGTAAGTAGACTGTCTAGATTTAGTGCCAGTCTTCCCCTTCCATGAGAGTTTGTCTAGAATAGGAGTAAGAAGCTGTTTTTATCCAACATGTTCTAAAACTAGAGTCTAGACACGGCAAATTTAGTAATTTTTAGCTGGGCGAGTTGAACCCTAGAAAAGAGCATGTGTAACTAGATTTGTGTAGGCAATTCTCTACCTAAAGGAGAGCCTCGGCTTCAGCTCAATTTAACACATGCTAAGTACTGTACTACTTGGCTTATCTACACTGTGGTTTTCATTAGACCACCCTAACTAATGCATACTAAAAACATTTTTACTCTAGTCCACACCTACCCAAAATGACAGAAGGTGCCAAAATCAGGAAAGCTACTTCAGTGGAACAACCTAGCTCATCAATGGGACACTGGACAGTATTTCCAGAAGCAGACAGTGGAGCCAAGTGGGCTCTGGTGACTACTAGGTTGGCAGAGCTCAGCCTTTACATAATTTCAGTACTCACCCGAAATCCTTCTGAATACTCTAACATGGTAATAGTACCTGCCCAGATTTAAATGTCTGAATAATATTTGTGACTCCACAAATAACCTGCCCTTTTAAACAAGATTTTCATTTATGCACTTCAATACAGTACAATTCCTATTTTTTGTTTTAAAGCCTTGAAGATATTATAAATTCTAGGAGGGTTTATATGATTGGGAAGAAAGTGCTTTTGAGGTTCAAGAAGTTTATTGAAAAATAGCAAGCTGATATTACAGCAGGTAAAAAGAAGGGCTAATTTTGTTAAAGTATTATTTTCAGTGAGAAGTGACCTAATGCCAATTTGAGCTAACATTAGATGGGCCTTAACAAAACTGATGTATTCATGTACATTTTGTATCCACAGAGGAACCGAGCTTTGGTAAGGATCTAATGCTCCAAAATCCCTGTCACCCTTTTAATGAATCAAATTAGTATTTATTAATCGTCCCAAATGCAAAAGGCCATTGCAGTGAGGTATGCAGAACCTCTTCCATCCCAGTCGTCTTGGTATTGAAATAGAGCACTGTTAGAGTAAAAAAGATGCAGAGCCTTTGTTTTTATCTTTAAATTAGTAAGCCTTTTGTTTTTTTCTTAGACTTAATGACTAATTATGTGGAATATCAGTAAATGACTTATAATGGCATTGCTTGCTGGATAGCATTGTGAAAGTTGAGTTTTAAATCTTAAAATAATAGTAATTTCAAAGAGGCTTATGAGCTTGCAAGCATTTACATTTTTATCTGTACCACTTAAGGATATCTCTAGACTGTATACTTCTTACAGTGGTGTGTAGAGTATATATGCCACCTGTCACCCTAGCACAGGTATAAATAGCAGTGTGAATGGTGAGGCACTGATTTGGCAAGTAAAATTTACACCAGAACCTCAGAGTATGTACCCTAAAGACTGCCCAAGCAGTGCCTTCCCCACCACCACCACCACCACCACCTACACTGCTATTTTTAGCAGAGTAGTGTCCTGCTGCCAGAGCCTCTGGCAGTGGAGGAAAAGCTCCGGCATCTCCCTGTTATAGAGGCCTTTCCCTGCTGCTGGGATCTGCTACAGCCTTTCCCTGCTGCAGGAAAAGACTTCAGCAATGGGAAAAGGCTCTGGCAGGGGGAGGCAGCACAGATAGACTCTGGAAACTCTCTGCTGATGGAGCCTTTCCCCGCTGCCTCCCCACTGCCAGAGCCTTCCATTGTCATGTGGCAGTGTGGACGCAGCCTGCTTTTCACTGTGACATGTAACTTCACATGCCATACATGCCACTGCCAGTGGTGTACAGTGTGGACATACCTCGAGGGAAGGAGACAAGTGTTTGTCTACTGTAGCCGAACGCAGCCCCATCCCTGGCTTGGCCTTCCTCAGACAACAGCAGCTCCTGCTTCATGAGGAGGAGGGGCAGCCCATGGCCCACCCCCTCCACATCTGCCCTTTTAAGCAGTCTAAACAACTTCCTGTCATGCCGGCTATCTTGCCCTTAAAGTGCGGTTTGCACAGTTTCCTGTCCGAACCACAAACAGCAGCGGAAGTCCTCACTAATGTGGGGGGCTTGCTTAAAGCTATATTTAATCAATATGTAAGGAGTGAGTGAGATAGTATGAGTGTAAGAAACCAATCGCAAGGCTTGAACTGAAATATTACTGTGTAAGGATAATCGAGGTGTATATGGACTGTATATAAACCTATGGCAGTAGCGGCCAGAGAGAGATGTAACCCCGACAGCAAGAACTCAGGACCGGACCAGAAGCAGTAGAGCCCTCCCGCAGATCCGAAGGGGCTCCGGGGACTCTCGTCGCCTAGCAGTTCGATCTCTGGGAAGCTGGAACCTGGCCAGTCTCAGTTGCCTAAGATCAAAAGCAACACTGGCAACTGCAGCCTGCCAATATGCATGTGATGTGTGTGTGAGTATAATTGTGCAAATAAGGGAAGCAAGCAATAAATCAACCCTCAGTACTGCTTTAGTTCGACCTTTGTTTGTGGTTATTTCTTGGCCTGATTCCAGGGAACGGGCAACATCTACCAGTGTTAACCTAAACCCAGGATCAAAATACTTCATGATATTTTCCAAAAATGACAAGTACATTTCAGGTTGAGAATCTAGTTATAATGAAAACAAATCACTAACTTGTCACTGTGGTGGGAGGATGAAACTCCATCACTGGTTAGAAAGGATTCTGATCCACTAGTTACATCTATTGCAACTGTATTGTAATTAATTAGTTGCTTCTCAGCCAGAGGAGCAGGACTAAGTAAGAGGCATGAGGTGATAACTTAAAGGACACTTGGGCCTCATAAAAAGGGAGAGAGTTCAATCTGAGGAGAGGAACTATAGGGAACAGTGGGACTCCTGTGAAGAGGCCTTTGCCAGTGTCTGCAGGAGAACAGACACCTCAGGAAGAATGAGCCAGTACTCAGTACTGGAGTAGCTGAGAAAGGAGATTGGAGGAGAGAAATGCTGATTTGATGAGACACCTTGGACCTTAGTTTGCGCTTGATGAAGGGATTTGAACTAGGCACCTTCTCAGACAGAGAACTGAATTGCACACAGAGGCAGATGCCTGTAGAGGGTGCTGGAGACAAAGGCTCCTGTACCATTGTGCCCTGACACAATGAGGCATTGTGGTGGTGAGTGTGTGCACCATAAGTCACTTATAATAAAGATAAAATTTCAATAATTTATTCCTATATAGTTTACTTTTTGAATATTATATATTAATACATTCAAACACAAACCTTTTGTTGTCCACCCCTTCATTTTACATATGATTGGTCTTTTAAAATACTACATTATGTTGATTTTGAAATAAAGTTTCAATATGAAGTTTGTTGAAGAAAATCTCTCTTTTGTTAGTGTAGTGAGGCCGTGTGGCCTCCCTCCGACCTAGAGGGCAAGGGATGACTGAGGCACCACTACAGTTAAGAACTAACTTATTTATGAGTATAGAATGTCACCTAATTTTATCTACACAAACTATATATTTTTTATACATATATCAGTTTTGTTGCCTGAGTACACAATTTGAAAAAAGTTAAGCATTCTGTTTTAAATATTTCAGTTTTAAATGCCTTATAGTAGTGGTATTTCAAATGAAATTTTTGCCAGTGAATTTTGCACTGTTTTTGTGCAGAATACTTAAGGTTGTCCATATTCAATAGTATAAAGAATTGTGATGCACAAAAGGTCCACTCCAGTACATAAAAGCCCATTTCGTTTGAAGAACTGCTAGGCAAGCTCATTTATACTGGTATTGTAGGAATAGTGTACACTAAATAAGAAATAGAAAATACAATGGAATTACCAATATCCTACCTCCATCAGTGTCCTGTACAATCTGGCCATTGTCCTCTCAAAATGAAATAGCACATAATGCTCTTAGCCATTTGTACAATGGGGGTGGAGAGTGGGAGGATTCTGCTAGCAATTATCAAGAAAGCTGAAGCATTCAATGTGATTATCCTTATCTTTACCATTATCTTAGTATAATCTTCTACCTTGTGATCTCACTTGTCCTTACTCTATAGCTTCTAGTGAGAAATTTGCAAATCTCATCAATTTTAATACCTATCATGCCTCTTTCAGTCTTGCTTCTATACACACACTCTAGCTTCTGGATTTTTAAAGTCCCAGTAGATCATGTGACATTGATCTCACTAGCCCATTTTCTCTCCTGAACAAACACACAAAACTCACTGGACAATGCTAATCAGCTAGCAGTAAGCCTTTAGACTTTGAATAAAAACGGAAGCCGTTTTCAATGGTCTTGGAATAATGTACTGATAGGGCCTATATCAAACACTGTGTGACAGTATTTTTATATTCGGTGCAGTGGAGTTTGAAAATATGTGTTGTACAGTAACTCCTAACTTAACGTTGTAATTATGTTCCTGAAAAAAGCGACTTCAAGTGAAACGATGTTAAGCGAATCCAATTTCCCCATAAGAATTCATGTAAATAGGAGGGGTTAGGTTCCAGGGCAGCTTCCCCTACTCTGCAAGCACCAGGGGTGGGGGGGCTCAACCCTCAGCCCGCTCACTCCACCCCTTCCCCCAAACCCCCACCCTTGACCCACCTCTTCTCCCCCCCACCTCCTTCCCCTTTACTTTACAGGCTGCGTCCTCTCCCCTCTACACGCCGCAAAGCAGCTGATTGCCGTGTTCGGGAGGCAGGGGAGAGGTGCGCCGAGTCCTCGCTCCTCTCCCCTCCCTCCTGCCCAGGGCAATCAGCTGGCTTGCCGCGTTCAGGAGGCAGGGGAGGGAGGGGGAGCCTGCGCGCTGAGTCCTTGCTCCTCCCCCCTCCCTCCTGCCTCCAAAATGCCGCAAGCCCGCTGATTGCCGTGGGCAGGAGGCGGGGGGAGAAGGGGGAAGGCGCTGATCTGCAGGGTCTGCCGGCAGGCGGGAGGCGCTGGGGAGGGGTGGGGTGTAGGGAGGCTGCCAGCTGTGGAGAAAGCAGGCAGCCAAACAATGTAAGAGTGGAGCATTGCACAACTTTAAATGAGTATGTTCCCTAATTGATCAGCAACATAACAACGAAACAATGTTAAGCAGGACGACTTTAAGTGAGGAGTTACTGTAGTAGGTTTGCCCAAGACAAAGTCAGGGTTCAACACCAACATGAGTCAGAACATAAATATACAAATGCAGCCACAGACTCTTTGATGCAAACTGAGATTTTTATCTAACAGACTTATCAGTGAGCCTAGAACAGCTCCCAAAGGGCCTCTGAATGCTGGAACGTGCCAAAGTGTTACAAACCTGTCTCTGGTACTAACAGTCCTTGCTGTTGTCCTAACAACTGTGACTTCCACTGCCTAAAGCTTTTTTGTTAAAGTGGTGCTGGCTTCTCACCACTAGAGTGCACTGTTGTGGAGAAGGCAGGAGCCTGCATGGTAACATCTACCCTCTCTCTGGTACTCCTCACTACTTCCCTGACCACTGGGGGTTGTGTGGCAGAATGAGAGGAAGCTGGCAACTGCCCCCTGCTCTTAAGCACAGCTGCTTGCAGCACCATTAATTATCACCATGTGGAATTACAGGGTCTGGGGTGGCATTGAGGAAGGCTTTATCCTCCCACCCCCAATGCACAACACACTCCCAGGGAGGAAGAGAGAACAAGGGGGACTGAGAGGAAGAGGGAGATTGCCTCCTGAAGTGGTTGACAGGCTGATCTCATCCATGCAATCCTACCCTAAAGAACCTGGAGCGGCTGGGAAGGACCCGCTGTCCTCTGTCTGAACATACTGGATGGGGGTAGCAGGTACAGATTGTGGAGAGTTTGTGGAATGCTGCCTTGGATTGTGAGACCTGATGGTTAAAGTAAGTATCCAAATAGGCTGCTCAGTTGAACCCTAAGCCTTTTGAGGTTCAGGTATTTTTACAGCATCACATATAAGTTTTAATGTGGGGCTGTTGTTTTTTAAGCTCCTGATAATTGTTTCCTATTTGAAAGTAGCCTTAAATTCCGCCCCTCCCCCCAGTTAGTAGAAGGGTTCCCGGGGCAAATGTTTAAATGCTCTCCATATTTTAGACCATGTTTATAACTTTCCAGTAACTTAAAATACTAATGTCTGAAAAGTCAGGAAATTAGAAGGTTGTATTTTTAAAAATTGCAGCAACAACAAAATGTAGGTACCAGAAAGCATGGAAATGCTAGTTAAGGTTCCAAGTGCAATATTAATTCTGCCCTTTTGTAGCCAATCTCAATTTCCCATATAGCTTTCAGTTACAAATCTCAAAACCACAACTATTGCATTGACTAGGCTAAAAGGGAAAGTTCCTAGACCTAGCCATTTCTCAGATATAAAATGAGAAAAAAAGTTAGGCTTTTCCAAAAACAAAATACAAATCCATTTGGAAGTTGCCTAGCATGATGGCTAGGTTGGTCCACCTTAAATTTTGCGAAGTAATTATTCCCTGGCAGTTGAAAATTTAAACAGAATTTCTGGTGAAAAGGAACTTATTTTTGGTGGAAACTGGTGAGTAGGCCATCATTTATGGCTTTACACTGCAAAATGTATTGCTACTATACCGTGGTTACATAATTAAGAAGAGCAAAGAATAAATGAAGAGCCTGACGAATAATGGTAAATACAACACGGTGATATTTGTTAATTTGATGGTTTATGTTTCTAGAAACAGCTAACAAAATGATGCTGTTAAATTACTAAAATGCTGCTTGAAAAGGTGTTGCTTAATTCACTGTAGGTTTTATGTTAAAATCTGATCTGAATAGGTAGCCATCGCACTTGGATAATGATTTGCCGTAAGGTATAGGGAGTGGAAAGAGATTAAAGATTTTTTTCCGCTGTCAAAATGTGGATACTGCAATGTAGCTCCAAGTCTCCAGCTAGGAGTTCTGGTTTATAATGTCTATACATTGACAGTTTCTGTGGGAAGCAAGGATATGTGTAGATCACTGTCCATGAAGCTTTGTGCCAACAGTCATGGAGATTAGTTTGTCAGGTTTTTTTTCTGTTTTCAGAATCAGCATTGTTTTTTGGGGGGAGAAGTATTGTAGATTTTCATTCACAAATAATTCTGTTCATTTAATGAAATCATTGGAAGATAGTTTTGTGTTTCAAAGGATTATGTAAAAATGGGTATTTTTAATGCATGTAAACTTCTGTTTGAGAAAGCCTTACAAAATTGTTGGTTTATACAGATATTCATGTAATGAAGAGTCTGTTTAGAAAATGTACTGTCTCAGAGGAACGAGTTTTAAAAAAATAGGAAAGAAGTGGCCGGCAATTAGCCAGTGACTGAAAAACAACTCAAACAGGACAGTGTTTCATCCCTTACTCAGGCAAAATTCCCATTGAAACCAATGTACTAAAACCCATAAATAATCATTTAAAAGTAGTCTAGCTTAGCTTTCTTCACATCAATGTAATTTAATCTAGAAACATAGCTCTTTGTTGAATTAATAGAAGTATTTAGTATTTGCCATTAACCCCAAGGCATTTGCAATCTGTTTTCCTTAATTGTTAGTCATCCTATATTATTATTTTTATATTATTATTTGTATTTTGCAGTACTTCCTAGAGGTCCCTGTCAAGAATTAGGGCCCCGTTATGTATGAACAAATTAAAAGAAAAAAATATGAAAAAGAAAGGGTTGCTAGCCTAAGGTGCACAGAATCTAGGATTATGATAAGATGCAGTAGGTGGAAGAAACATGCAATAGGGTGGGAGAGGGATGAGAGGATTGTAAAATAAGCATGTTTTGCATAAGAGATTTAGTCTTTGCTTGCCACCTGTCTAACCATTATCAGATGGCAATGTTAGTCATCATGACAGAGGGTTAAGGAGGGATTTGAAGGGGAGGGCATGATAGTAACTTTATAGATTTTGACAAGTGGCTGTATTTACTTTTACATTTTTAAAAATTCCTACCTCAGTGGAAGTTCTGAGTCAGGACTGTAGAATTAGCTGCTATGGCCCAAATGTTTTGGTGCCCACACTGAACAGTGAGGCTGTGCATGATGGTATATCTCAGGAGGTGAGAAAAAATCCTCAGGCTGCAGTGTGGCAGAGGAGATGCTCGTAGTTGCTATTATAACATTAGGGCTGCACTGGTCCCTATGACGTTGGTCCCCTGAGCCCTTATGTGGGGGAAATGGTCATTGGGTCTGGACAGCAATACATCCATTTGGCCTTTCAACTGCCATGTCTCCAAATGCCTACTGCAAAATGGTACACATGGGGCTCCCTCACAGATGGGTTCTGTGGTGCCTAGAGGCTTTGTGTTACATGTGGGCTCTCTAGATTTTCCCTCCTGTACAGCAGAAGTACTTATTTTGCCCAGGCAGGAAGAGGCAGAGTTTGTACCTTGGTGTTCAAAAAGGGAATCAAGCCAACATTGTTACAACCAGTTTTGTGACTTCACTATACAAAACATTCATGCTGTTCTGTATATTTTAGAACAACTATTGTTAATGGGAGGCTGAAAGAGTTGTTTTGTCTCTTCATTATGTTGTCATCTTTAGAAAAAGTCTCTTAATTTATCATCTGTCACCTTAGGTAACATAAAAGGGATGGATTATTGTTTAGATTTGTCTACTTAAAAATCAGTGTAATACTATGATGGTTATTCAGACAATATAATCTCAGAATAACTAAATACAATCTGTTACATTTTATATGTGCAATTGAAGTTATAGCATCTGCTTACACTGTCTGTTATTAATATACAATGTGCATCCATGCATGTAGGTATATATGAGAGAACAGTGAAATGTCAATATTAAGATGAGAAGGCAATGGAAACAGATGGCACGTTCACTTAAAAAATGTTCTGTTGTCAACTTTGGTAGAACAAATGCTCTTGATGTACTTTCATTTGTAATATTGTGTGTGTGTGTGTGTGTGTGTGTGTGTGTATATATATAAAATGTATATGTGTCATATACACAAAATATTATGTGCTTATACACAAAATATTACAAATGAAAGTATATCAAGAGCATTATATATAAACTAGCCCAGAATATTTGTAATCTGGAGGCTTTATTCACTGAGTGCACTTAAAAAAGAAAGCATCTTCCAAAATTGCATATTATTTTTCTCAGTGATATATATATATATTTTAAATGAAAAACAAGGATACCATTTTTAATCAATATTTTATTTGACAGCTGTACTAAAACCCTTGAATACATTGAACTTCTAGGTGCATATTTAAATGTATATGGCTCAAGATATACATAAACTTCGATCCTTGAATTTGCATATAATTTATATATGTAAATTTTTAATAGTCGATAAAACTATAGAGATGGTTTTATTAGTTAGGTTTGCTTATTTTTGAAACATGATTTATATGTGCTTGATCCTCAACTTTGTGGCTTCTACTTTCATCCCATGGGGAGCCATTCATCTACAAGTGGCTGCAGGGTCCTGAATCATTTATGCTTATGGAAGGCAACCTAGTGACCGAGGATGTGGAAAAAGCTAATGTACTCAATGATTTTTTTGCCTCTGTCTTCACGAACAAGGTCAGCTCCCAGACTGCTGCACTGGGCAGCACAGTATGGGGAGAAGGTGACCAGCCCTCTGTGGAGAAAGAAGTGGTTCGGGACTATTTAGAAAAACTGGACGCGCACAAGTCCATGGGGCCGGATGCGCTGCATCCGAGGGTGCTAAAGGAGTTGGCGGATGAGATTGCAGAGCCATTAGCCATTATTTTTGAAAACTCATGGCAATTGGGGGAGGTCCCGGATGACTGGAAAAAGGCTAATGTAGTGCCCATCTTTAAAAAAGGGAAGAAGGAGAATCCGGGGAACTACAGGCCAGTCAGCCTCACCTCAGTCCCTGGAAAAATCATGGAGCAGGTCCTCAAGGAATCAATTATGAAACACTTAGAGGAGAGGAAAGTGATCAGGAACAGTCAGCATGGATTCACCAAGGGGAAGTCGTGCCTGACTAACTTAATTGCCTTCTATGATGAGATAACTGCCTCTGTGGATGAGGGGAAAGCAGTGGATGTGTTATTCCTTGACTTTAGCAAAGCTTTTGATACGGTCTCCCACAGTATTCTTGCCGCCAAGTTAAAGAAGTATGGGCTGGATGAATGGACTGTAAGGTGGATAGAAAGCTGGCTAGATCGTCGGGCTCAACGGGTAGTGATCAATGGCTCCATGTCTAGTTGGCAGCCTGTTTCAAGCGGAGTGCCACAAGGGTCGGTCCTGGGGCCGGTTTTGTTTAATATCTTTATTAATGATCTGGAGGATGGTGTGGACTGCACTCTCAGCAAGTTTGCAGATGACACTAAACTGGGAGGCATGGTAGATACACTAGAGGGTAGGGATCGGATACAGAGGGACCTAGACAAATTAGAGGATTGGGCCAAAAAAAACCTGATGAGGTTCAACAAGGACAAGTGCAGAGTCCTGCACTTAGGACAGAAGAATCCCATGCACTGCTACAGACTAGGGACCGAATGGCTAGGTAGCAGTTCTGCAGAAAAGGACCTAGGGGTCACAGTGGACGAGAAGCTGGATATGAGTCAACAGTGTGCTCTTGTTGCCAAGAAGGCTAACGGCATTTTGGGCTGTATAAGTAGGGGCATTGCCAGCAGATTGAGGAACGTGATCGTTCCCCTTTATTCGACATTGGTGAGGCCTCATCTGGAGTACTGTGTCCAGTTTTGGGCCCCACACTACAAGAAGGATGTGGAAAAATTGGAAAAAGTCCAGCGGAGGAGGACAAACAAAAATGATTAGGGGTCTGGAGCACATGACTTATGAGGAGAGGCTGAGGGAACTAGGATTGTTTAGTCTCCAGAAGAGAAGAATGAGGGGGGATTTGATAGCTGCTTTCAACTACCTGAGGGGGGGTTCCAAAGAGGATGGAGCTCGGCTGTTCCCAGTGGTGGCAGATGACAGAACAAGGAGCAATGGTCTCAAGTTGCAGTGGGGGAGGTCTAGGTTGGATATTAGGAAACACTATTTCACTAGGAGGGTGGTGAAGCACTGGAATGCATTACCTAGGGAGGTGGTGGAGTCTCCTTCCTTGGAGGTTTTTAAGGCCCGGCTTGACAAAGCCCTGGCTGGGATGATTTAGTTGGGAATTGGTCCTGCTTTGAGCAGGGGGTTGGACTAGATGACCTCCTGAGGTCTCTTCCAGCCCTGATATTCTATGATTCTATGATTCTAAGGCACAGAAAATTGCAGATTTCTTTTTAGCTTTTCTTATGCCACCACTAACCTGGCCACTTTTCCATATTTCTCTAAGGTACTTATCACCATGGTATCTAAGCAACGCAAACATGTTATGAAGAAGCATAAGACTCCAGATAGGGTTTTTTTTTTTCCTTTTTGTTTCTCCAAGTGCCAATGTGTGTGTGTTTTGTGTTCAAGGACTCTTTTAAATTAGGGAGGATAAATCCTTCCCCCTTTTTTCATACTTTACTGGGACAGAATTCCTGTAGGGTTTTACTAAACTTTTTTCACCAGTAAAGGAACCTTCCCCACCAGGAGACCTCAGTGAGGTTCTTACAGGTCAAAAGGGCCCCTCCTTTTGAACCCATGGCAACCTGTTCCTTATTTCATCTTCTATGAAGACCTCTTTCTTGGCTGCAGTTATGTCACTGAGAAGGATTGAGGAAATACAGGCCTCCATGGCAGACCCATCCTATACCATATTCCACCCTTACAAAATATCTCTCAAACCCCACCCAAAATTCCTACCTAAGGTAGTTATGGACTTTCATTCGAACCAAATGATCCACCTACTAATATTTTCCTCCAAATCTCACTCAAATAAAGGAAAAGATATATTCTAGATGTTTGACAAGCATTAGCCTTTTACTTTGGAAGAACTAAACCTTTCAGAACATCCCTGAGGTTCTTTGTAGCAATTGCTGAGGGAATGAAAGGTCAATCAATTTCAGTTCAAAAACTATCTAAGAGGAGTCTGGATTGTATTCAGACCTGATAGTCTATGATTCTGTGACTAGGGCCCTACCAAATTCATGGTTCATTTTGGTCAATTTCACAGTCATCAGATTTTTAAAATAGTAAATTTCGTGATTTCAGCTATTCAAAACTAAAATTTCATGGTGTTGTAATTGTAGGGGTCCTGACCCAAAAAGGAGTTGTGGGGGGGTAGCAAGGTTATTGTAAGGGGGGGTTGCATTACTGTTACCCCAACTTCTGTGCTGCTGCTGGTGGTGGCGCAAAGCCACTGCCAGCAACAGTGCAGAATTAAGGGTGGCATAGTATGGTATTGCAACCCTTATGTCTGTGCTACTGGTGGCGGGGCGCTCCTTTCAGAGCTGGGCGCCCAGCCAACAGCTGCCGCTGCTTGGCTGCCCAGTTCTGAAGGCATCGCAGAAGTAAGGGTAGCAATACCATGATCCCCCCCAAAATAACTTTGTGACCCTCCCCGCAACACCCTAGGGTCATATGTCTGCAAAACACTATTCCATTAAGGTTGTATACTTAGAGCTGTACTGCAATCTCTTTTTAACTGGACACTGAGGACCCACCTTCCTAGATCAGGTCACTGCTTTTGAGTGACCAAGAGTGGAATGAACACACACAAAGTGCTTGAACACACAAGCGTGCTTGAAGAAGAAAGACATTACTTACCTGTACGGTAACCGGAGTTGTTCTAACAATATTCTATATATTCATGTTCCATGACCCACTCTCTTTCCCCCTCTACTATAGAGTCCTACACCATCTGGATTTTACGGTGGCAAAGGACCTGAATGATGGTGGGCTGCTCTGCCCTTTATGTCCTCAGTGCAGGGCATGAGGCCACTTATGCATGTGTGGCCCCAATACACACTGCTGGCCAAAAGACTCTAATCCCGAGTTCTTGGGGCACATGCGCACCAAGAGTGGAATGTATATCTATGGATTACACATCTCCGAGAACTCCAGTTACTATCCAGGTAAATAACTTTTCTCTACTTGCTCTTGTCCTAACCATTTAAGACATTATTGAATGAAATTTTTAAAAAGGGTTTTAAACACAGGAAAATCTTCAACCTGTTTAGCAGTGACTTTGAAAGTATGTGTACATACAATGGAAAGCGGATATTTCATGGTGAAGAACTGGAAGTATAAAACAAGTTCTTTGGGTACCATCATCCCTGTCCTTGTTCCACCAGACATGGAAAGCATGACCTCTCCTTGCTGTCCTAATCATTCGGGGCTGAACTTCATCTTGCCTTTAATTCTTAGTACCATCTTCCCAACTTCAGCTGGCTGTTTTGGTCTGCTAACAGAGCAACCGAAATGTCTCCTTTTCAGCAGTTCCTGTAAATATAATACTATGAATTGGCAACCAAAGAGTGCTAAAAGAGAAGTAAATTTGGGCAACCCTTCCCCGCCCCCTCCACTTCTGTCTGCAGTGGTGGAAATCACATTAATCACTTCCTCAAAGTACTGAGATCATACGTAGCCTGAAGAAGAGGATTGCTGAGACTACCTCAGATCTGTCACTCCTGCATTAGCAATGGAAATTGAAGCCCATGTCACCGTTTGTCTCAATTATTTTCATTATAAATTCTGAAATTGTTTCCATTTACTACTGAAAAAAGTGTAGATGGACAATCTTTTACAAAGTGATACTAACATCCATGTTAACCTCTAGTTTTGTTACAATCAGTCCTGGTTCTGATTTGAAATAGGGAAAAACAACTTTCCTCAGTAAGTAAGATCTGATATTGGTATACTGTAACACTTCACTCCTGAAAGATTCTAAAAGTGCTTTTTTGATGCACAAATTATTTGCAAGAATCACTTCATCCATCATGGAAGCGTAGGCACTTTTAGACCAAGGCAGTGTGTTTTATTTGATAGTGTACAGTACTGGTAGTCAGTACTTGTGTTATGTGCCCACATCTTTAAAAAAACAACAACACCTATTCACTGTGTAACCTTGGGCCAAGTCACTTAATCTCTGTTTCATTTTACCATCTGTAACATGGAGTTAATGATACTTAACCACTTTGTAAAATTCTTTGAAATCTATGGATATGAAGGAGTAAGTATTATGAGTAATCACTTTAGAGTGTAGCAAGAGTATAACAGTGCTCAGCAATATCACAATTTAACAGGCAAGAGAAGACCCTCAACGGCTTTTTATAAGCTTAGGACAAAATGTTCTAACTAAAATTAGGCACCTAAATCTATAATTGGGTTTCTAAGTTAGCTGTCTAATTTTCAGAGCAGCTGAGCACCCACATCTTCACATGTCTTCAGTCGGGTCACTTGTAGATTTCAGGCACTCAGGTTTGTAAATATTGGTCGTAGGACATGTCACAAACAGCACCATATCATCTAAATCCTAATATCTGGTTGACAAAAGTGGTGTGGTGGAGGAGATTCTTGGGATCATCCCCTCCTTCTGATGGCAGAATTTCAACAAGGGAAGTTTTTGTCATGTGCCAATGGTAAAGAATGGGAGTTACTTTATTTTAACACGGAACAGCCTGCCTGAATCTTTGCTGCAGATTTAAAGAAACAGTATGCACATCCTCACAGGTTGGATGGTTTCTTTGCCTCTAACGAAGATTACCACTTCCTATGTACATTTTACTCGTCCCTACTAAAGAGATCTCTGGGGCTCTTTAAATATTTCTGAAGAACAATATTTGTGTTTGCACCAAATAGCATTTTCCAAACATCTCCAGAGGATACCCAGGATTACCCAGTCCCTCACTCCCCTTCTCTGCACCACCCACTCTCCTTCTATATGGGATTTTTCACATGCTAAGAGGGGGGAATTCTGTAGGATTCCCTTGTTGAAAACACGGGCAGCTCACCACTGATTGGTAGTTTGTACCCTTGTGCCTGGAAGCCAGGAATTCCTGAGTTCCAGATGTCATCTCTGCCAGTGATCTGCTGTTTGCTTGGGCATAGCACCTTAACCTTTCTGTCTGTTTTTATATCTATAAAATTGGGATAATAATGTTTGTGGACTTCAACACCTAGCACAATGTTGACCCTAGATAAATAATAGCTCACAGGAGTGTTGAGATGATTAATAATTAAACTCTTGTACAGTGCTTTGAAGATGTGGAGACAGATTTAACTCTGGGATATGCCAACAGAAACAGGATCCCCAGCACTAGAAAGACTGCCTGGAGGAAGGTGCCTATGGCCTCTGCTCCCCTGGGAAGTTTGCAGCTGGCTAGTGCAAGTTTTAAATCTGTAGCCTGGATACTATTGTCTAGGGAAGGGGCAGAACCTTGTGCAGAAACAGCACACGCTAATTCAGAGATACTCAGGACAGCTTTTTGCTGTGGTTGCAATTTTATTCTGACACCACCTCCTCCTTAGGTTTGAGCAATGGAGACAATCCTTGACCCACAGCTATACACACCAAGGCAGGAGGTGTAGGTTGGATCCCTTGGTGCAGAATCAATGTATATAAAAATTCCTTTCCATGTATAATATAAAATTTCCTGTCACTTTGTTTTGATTTTCAGGAGTCTAACATGGAAGCTCCAATGTCATTTCCTTATATCACTCAAAGGACTTAAAATATTATATAAAGTAGAATACTGGAGCATTGAGCCATTGGATAAATCTAAATGAAATGACAGGTCATCTTCATCTAAAGTTAAATAGTTGAGGAAAAGGCTCTTTGTGCATAATATGTGTGTAACATATTCTTAATATCTTTTGAGGTCTGTGACTAATATTATGACAGACTACTCAAAACTGTTTCTGAAAGCCATTTCCAAGTTAATATTATTCCAATTGATTTTCATCATCTCTGGAAGTTTTTCTTTTCAAAAAGATCAATTGCATCTGTTCTACCTTTAATTAAAAAAACAAAACAAAAAACAAGCATCACGTCAAAGGCAGACATTTACCGAGGCATAAATTAGTTCCCTAACACAGAACACTACTCAATGGCACCTCTAATCCTGGTTTAGAAAAGCAGAGCCGCTCTGAAAAAACAAGTTTGTATGATCCTGCTACTCTTTCTGTGTTCTCAATCCTTTTTATTCTCTGACTGGTTTAAAACTAGGGTCCCACAGAAATTCCTGATCAGATATCTGGTACTAATTTTGATGTTATCAAGACAAATTCACTTGGTAATTGGACTTTTCAATTGAGTTTCTCAGTTATTTTTATTTCCTGTTATTGCTTAATTTAACGTGATGAGCACCAGATATACGTAGAAGCAAATCAACCTTATTATTTGCAAGTTACCAAGCAACTGTGGGACCCTGCAAAGGGTGGAGCCTACCATTCTGGTCCCAGGGCTGGAATCAGTCTCCCCCTACCATGGCATATCCAGAGGGAGGGGAAAAAGGCTGGCACAGATTTCCAGATCTGATGTTGAACTGCAAAGCCCCCAGTAGAACAGGGCTCTGAGTGGCCTTGTGCTTCGCTTGTGTCTAAGGCTGATCCCGTAGACAGTCAGCTTCTTCCTGTATTCAGAATGTTGTTCTTTACATTCTTCAGGATTTCCAAAATTAACTGTGTTGACAGAGGAGGGGAAGTTGCAGGAGGATAAAAAGGAAACCATCAAATGTGTTTTTAATATGTTGTATTTTGATTTTGGGCCTCCAATTAGCAAATGCACAAGCAAGTCCAGTGTCACCAAAAATAATTAAAAGAAAATGGCTCTGAGGATATGATTGTAAACCAGGGGTCGCCAACCTTTCAGAAGTGGTATGCCGAGTCTTCATTTATTCACTTTAATTTAAGGTTTCGCATGCGTGTAATACATTTTAACATTTTTTAGAAGGTCTCCCTCTATAAGTCTATATTATATAATTAAACTATTGTTGTATGTAAAGTAAACAAGGTTTTCAAAATGTTTAAGAAGCTTCATTTAAAATTAAATTAAAATGCTGATCTTATGCTGCCAGCCTGCTCAGCCCGCTTCCAGCCTTGGGTTCTGTTCACCTAGGCTGGCAGCGGGCTGAGCGGGGCCTGCGGCCGGGACGCCGGCTGGCAAGGGGCCAGCAGCCGGGACCTCAGACCTGGGACGGGGGTCAGGGCAGAGAGCTGAGTGTGTGTGGGGGGGGTTCAGGGGTCAGGGCAGAGGACTGGGGGTGTGTCGGGGGTGCCGGGCAGAAGGCTGGGTGTGTGTGTGGGGGCTCGGGTCAGGGCACAGGTCGGTGGGGGGGTTCAGGGGTCAGGGCAGAGGGCTGGGATGCTCAGCTCATGGGGGTGCTCCCAGCCCCCTGCCCTGAGCGGCTCATGGCAGGGGGCTGGAAGGGATATGCCTTGTTCCACTCCCTTCCCCAAGGCCCCATCCCTACCTCTTCTCTGCCTCCTCTACGGAGCAGCGAGCACGCTGCCACTTCTCCCCCTCGCAAGGGCCATCAGCTGATCGGCGCAGGGAAGGAGAGGAGGAGCGGCGAACCACGGCCAGTGGGAGCTGTGATCAGCCAAACCTGCGGACACGGCAGGTAAACAAACCGGCCCGGCCCACCAGGGGCTTTCCCTGAACAAGCGGCGGCCCAAGTTTTTGGAAAGTGTAGGGGACAATTTCCTGGTGCAAGTGCTGGAGGAACCAACTGGGGCAGAGCTTTTCTAGACATGCTGCTCACAAACCGGGAAGAATTAGTAGGGGAAGCAAAAGTGGATGGGAACCTGGGAGGCAGTGACCATGAGATGGTCGAGTTCAGGATCCTGACACAAGGAAGAAAGGAGAGCAGCAGAATACAGACCCTGGACTTCAGAAAAGCAGACTTGACTCCCTCAGGGAACTGATGGGCAGAATCCCCTGGGAGAATAACATGAGGGGGAAAGGAATCCAAGAGAGCTGGCTGTATTTTAAAGAATCCTTATTGAGGTTGCAGGAAAAAAACCATCCCGATGTGTAGAAAGAACAGTAAATATGGCAGGCTTAACAGTGAAATCCTTGCTGATCTTAAACGCAAAAAAGAAGCTTACAAGAAGTGGAAGATTGGACAAATGACCAGGGAGGAGTATAAAAATATTGCTCAGGCATGTAGGAGTGAAATCGGGAAGGCCAAATCACACTTGGAGTTGCAGCTAGCAAGAGATGTTAAGAGTAACAAGAAGGGTTTCTTCAGGTATGTTAACAACAAGAAGTAAGTCAAGGAAAGTGTGGTCCCCTTACTGAATGAGGGAGGCAACCTAGTGACAGAGGATGTGGAAAAAGCTAATGTACTCAATGCTTTTTTTGCCTCTGTCTTCACAGACAAGGTCAGCTCCCAGACTGCTGCACTGGGCAGCACAGTATGGGGAGGAGGTGACCAGCCCTCTGTGGAGAAAGAAGTGGTTCGGGATTATTTAGAAAAACTGGACGAGCACAAGTCCATGGGGCCGGATGTGCTGCATCCGAGGGTACTAAAGGAGTTGGCGGATGTGATTGCAGAGCCATTGGCCATTATCTTTGAAAACTCATGGCGATCGGGGGATGTCCTGGATGATTGGAAAAAGGCTAAGGTAGTGCCCATCTTTAAAAAAGGGAAGAAGGAGGATCTGGGGAACTAGAGGCCAGGCAGCCTCACCTCAGTCCCTGGAAAAATCATGGAGCAGGTCCTCAAGGAATCAATTCTGAAGCACTTAGAGGAGAGGAAAGTGATCAGGAACAGTCAGCATGGATTCACCAAGGGCAAGTCATGCCTGACTAACCCAATTGCCTTCTATGAGGAGATAACTGTGGATGAGGGAAAAGCAGTGGATGTGTTATTCCTTGACTTTAGCAAAGCTTTTGATATGGTCTCCCACAGTATTCTTGCCAGCAAGTTAAAGAAGTATGGGCTGGATGAATGGACTATAAGATGGATAGAAGCTGGCTAGATCGTCGGGCTCAACGGGTAGTAATCAATGGCTCCATGTCTAGTTGGCAGCCGGTTTCAAGCCGAGTGCCCCAAGGATCGGTCCTGGGGCCGGTTTTGTTCAATATCTTCATTAATGATTTGGAGGATGGCGTGGACTGCACTCTCAGCAAGTTTGCAGATGACACTAAACTGTGAGGAGTGGTAGATACGCTGGAGGGTAGGGATAGGATACAGAGGGACCTAGACAAATTAGAGGATTGGGCCAAAAGAAACCTGATGAGGTTCAAGAAGGATAAGTGCAGAGTCCTGCACTTAGGACGGAAGAATCCCATTCACTGTTACAGACTAGGGACCAAATGGCTAGGAAGCAGTTCTGCAGAAAAGGACCTAGGGGTTACGGTGGACGAGAAGCTGGATATGAGTCAACAGTGTGCCCTTGTTGCCAAGAAGGCTAACGGCATTTTGGGCTGTATAAGTAGGGGCATTGCCAGCAGATCGAGGGACGTGATCGTTCCCCTCTATTCGACATTGGTGAGGCCTCATCTGGAGTACTGTGTCCAGTTTTGGGCCCCACACTACAAGAAGGATGTGGAAAAATTGGAAAGAGTACAGCGGAGGGCAACAAAAATGATTAGGGGTCTGGAGCACATGACTTATGAGGAGAGGCTGAGGGAACTGGGATTGTTTAGTCTGCAGAAGAGAAGGATGAGGGGGGATTTGATAGCTGCTTTCAACTACCTGAAAGGGGGTTCCAAAGAAGATGGATCTAGACTGTTCTCAGTGGTACCAGATGACAGAACAAGGAGTAATGGTCTCAAGTTGCAGTGGGGGAAGTTTAGGTTGGATATTAGGAAAAACTTTTTCACTAGGAGGGTGGTGAAGCACTGGAATGGGTTACCTAGGGCGGTGGTGGAATCTCCTTCCTTAGAGGTTTTTAAGGTCAGGCTTGACAAAGCCCTGGCTGGGATGATTTAGTTGGGAATTGGTCCTGCTTTGAGCAGGGAGTTGGACTAGATGACCTCCTGAGGTCCCTTCCAACCCTGATATTCTATGATTCTAAGTTTGAGAACCACTGCAGTAGATTACCTTCTAACCTGACTATTGAGTTTATTTTCTTTTCTGGACAGATGATGTACAGTAACCCTACTCCCAACATCCTGGGAAATAGTAAAAAGCTGTGCCAGTGGTTGCTAGCAAGGAAATGTCAAGACGATTAAAAAAAGCTTATATAAGCTGCAATACAATTTCATCGTGATATGAGGCAATTTGGAAGCACTTCGTGGAATTTAAAATGATGATGGGGTATAAGTGCATCCCACATACTGGTATATGTCTTTGAACATGGTGTGTTTCACACTGTGTGAAATATGTATGTATCACCTAACTATATATATGAAATGTAATTGTAATCTCTTAACAGAAGTGAGAAATGTCTGTTTATTTCTTATGTAACTATAATGTTCTGATCATTATACCTGAGCTCAGTGTTGCTGGTTATATGTCCAAGTGCAATATTGCTTAAAATGAAATAATGATTTTTCCAAATAGAACAAACAGCAATGTACATTGGTTTTTATTGGCTGAGTAACTGAAACCATTTTATTTTCTGTTGGGTGTCTTTGCTATTGTGTTGGTTTAAAAAACACCAGGACCTCAGAATAATAAATTGCTCTTACATTTTAAATGAATACTCTTAAGACATTGGGCCACATTCCCCCATGTGGTAACTGCATTGAATTCAGTAGGTTTACCAGGTTCAATTTGGCTCATTGTGTCTAGCTTTGTAAAGCACCATGTGTTTATACACTTAACAGATAAGTCTCTCTTTGCAGGTCAAGAAGTGATTACACTGTCCTCTGAACAGCTCCCGCAGTGAAAAGAAAATTTCATTGCAGTGAAACCCGTAAAGTGCTTTCACTGTATATAAGTAAAATAAAGGAAAACGGTACCCATTTTTCTTTCACGGAAAAGAAATACTACATTTTAAACTACTTTTATAGGTCCCTTAGTTTTCATCATCTTACAGAGCACTAGTCAAACATGAGTAGGAAAACTATTTCTAAACTGAAGGACTAGCATACCTGTCTCTGAGGAGAAGTGAGGAAAGGATTATAGAGTGAGTGTGTGTTGGCCATGAAGTTAGGGATAGATTTTTTTTTTTTTTTCTCTGCTTTTCCCCTTCCTCTCTTCTTTCTCTCCCTCTCTCTCTCTCTCTCTCTCTTTCTCTCTCAGAATTGAACAACGGGGCAGGTTTCAGTGATGGAGTTGCTTGTAAATTCTTAGAAAATGCATTCTGCACTCAGTAAGTGCTGTGAGTTTGGGGAAGATGGACTATATTTTTCACACATAACACAGAGGTTGAATCCCTGTTTGAAGTGCAAAATGGAACGGAATCTCAGTTTTGAAATCATGACTGGCAACCTTCCTAGTAAAAGGCAAGGAGGAAGGAAGCTGGGTTGTTTTTGCAGCATTAGCCCTGCTTTATGTTTTCTACTCTGTTCCTGCAGAAGTTTTCCACATCTTACCCTGATGTGTAGCTCCCTTCTTTCTACCTGTGTAGTCTGTCTATGTCAGAGATTTTGTGTTCTAAGTTTTCTGTGGTTTTGTTGTGTGCTTTTTCTTTATTCATCAGTCTCTTTCTCTGTTTGCAGCCTGTCACTCCCTGCCCTTCCCCAGTATGCTTTCTCTCCTCCTGCTTGAATGTTTTTCCCCCATGGTAGTCAGGGCCTGTCTGGTCCAAAGAAGAGTGGCAGGGCTGGGCTGAACAGAAAATGCATTCTCACAAGCATTTTTTTTTTTTTTTTTTTAATAAAGGCCCCAATCAATGGGACTGTAGATCGTAGAATATCAGGGTTGGAAGAGACCTCAGGAGGTCATCTAGTCCAATCCACTGACAGATATTTACCCCAGTTCCTTAAATGGCCCCCTCAAGGATTGAACTCACAACCCTAGGTTTAGCAGGCCAATACTCAAACCACTGAGCTATCCCTCCTCCATCTTGTAGCTTCATGTCTTGACTGCCACTTCTGCTCCCAATTGGTTAGCTGAGATGTGGCATATAGGAGGAAGGAGGGAATCTTATGCATTGCTATGGGGGTCCAGCATGCCCTACGTTCAAGGAGTCTACTGAAACTTGACAAAACCATGGTTTCCCTAGGACTGTCTATCTTTTGGGGAATGACCTTTAAAACCAGGGCAGTCATGTTAAAAATAACATTGTCCCTCACCCCTGCTCTTGGAAAGCTAACTGATTAGATTTTTCTTCGTCCACATAACTTTGCTATACAACTGTCACCAAGAAAATAACTGTCACTCCACTTAATAGGCAGCAGGTTTAAAACTAATAAAAGGAAGCGATACTTCCCACAATGCACAGTCACCCTGTGGAACTCATTGTTAAGGGATGCTGTAAAGGCCCAAAAGTATAAATGGGTTCAAAAGAGGATTAGATAAATTCATGGAGGATAAATCCATCAATGGCTGTTAGCTAAAATGGTCAGGGATGCAACTCCATGCTTCAGGTGTCACTAAACTTCCAATTGCCAGAAGCTGGGACTGGCCACTGTCAGAGACAGGCTACTGGGTTGTTTGGACCATTGGTCTGATTCGGTATGGCCGTTCTTTAGTATGGCAGTTGTTAGTAAATTACTGCATGCGACTGGGTTTCTGCATTTAAATGACTAACCAAGTAGCGTAATCCAAAATGTAGCTACATTTCAGTCAATAAATGCATCACAAAAACTGTGACTGAAACAGCTGCACTTCCTGCTGGAAAGAACAAAGGAAGCAGTTGGATGCACTTGCCAACAATCTCAATTTTCTTAGTGCCCTTGTTGTCTGTGGTGTATCTTGGCTCCTCTCTCTGTCTTGGGCAGCTGGGAGTGAAATGAAACATTTTGGTTATTGTTGTTAGGGTCCACTGCTCCAAATATAGCTGAACTGCCAAAGGCTGCTTCTGTTCCTGCTCCTCTTACTCGCTGCTTTACTCCTCCTGTGCTTCAGGGTACATCAGCACAGGAGCTGGAGGGTATAATTTCCAGCTCAAGGAGACATACCTGTGCTAGCTCTGACCAAGTTAGCGTGCTATAAATAGAAGTAGCCAGAGCACTACAAGCAGTGGAAAAGGCTAGTCGCCTTGAGTATGGTCCTGTCCAAGACTCTACATATGTAGGAGGTGCAGCTAGCCTGTAGTGCCGCTGGGTCTACACTTCTGTTTTTAGCATGCTAGCTCAATCAGAGCTAGTGCAGATATGTTTCTTCGAACTGGAAATTACACATTCCAGCTGCAGTGTAAGTGTACCCTCATAGGCTGGCACTAGGGAGAGAAGGGAAATAGACTCACTTGCTCTAAGCAGGGGGAGCAAAATTAGCCCTGTTCAGGGAAGAAGAGAGAGTACTGGGGGAGAAAAGGAGAGCTCTACTGGAGGCACCTGTGGAATGGGACAGAAAAGGTGGTGTCCTAGAAGAGAGGAAAGGGGTGTGTGTGGAGCAGCTGTAACTGTTGTGTAAAGGTACCAGGTGTGGCTACAGAGGCCAAAGGTCATCCTCTATCTTGGAAGATGAGCCTCTGAGCTACAGAGAAGTGCAGACAGCAGGCTCTGGTTACTATGTTCTGTGATGTTAAATGCAAACTCAATTGCTAAATACAAACTCTCCATGCCTTACTGAGAAGAGCAATGTAGAGGAGGAGGAGGATTCTGCAGGTGGAAAGGAGAAGCCTGATGTGGGTGGGGAAAGAAGTGTGGTACAGGAAGAGGAGCAGACCTGCCATCTGATCCCTGGGACATGGAGATGCAAGTGACCCTATTGTATTGATGTTCCCAATCTCTCTGTAGTGAAGAAGCACCTGCCCAGGCCTCCTCACAAGAAGAGGCAGCTAGGAGCCAAGATTTGTTCAGCGGAGAACAGTGGTTGTATGGGAGAGGGTTCTGGGGCCTAGAGGCTGTTTTAAACTTTGCTTAGCTGGGTAACATTTCAGCTGGGTATAGCCAAAACACCTTGCACTCTGGCCACAGCCCCATTTCCTCCTTGATGTGCCCCTATGCTGGGGACTGTATCAGCTCTAAACTTGTTTGGGACTCCCCAACCTGTGGAAGTGTAACCAGTTTACACTCCCTTTGCTCCTCTGAATGGCTGCAAAGAAAGCAGAACGAGGACCAGATGGACCTATAGAATTTACTAGAGGATGATAGAATTTTTAAGCCACCTATAGAATTTTATAGCAGGACTATACTTTTTTCTTAAATGGGACACTGATATCTTGAAATCTAGTCACATTCAAAACATTGACTAGTTTCAGGTACTGCCTTGCATCTCCCTGCTAATTGTTTCAGTTGTAAACAACTGAAATCAGTGGAACTCTGTGTTCAGGAGTCTGCAGATGCATATGTGTTTGCAGGATGAGGGGTAATTGCACTGTTAAACTATAGGCTACCAACTGAAACATAGTAAATATTTTGGATGTTTTTCTACATTTTCATATATATTATATTCTGTGTTGTAATTGAAATCAAAGTACATATTTTTGATTATAAATATTTGCACTGTAAAAATGATAAACAAAAGAAATAGTATTTTTCAGTTCACCTCATACAAGTACTGTAGTGCAATCTCTTTGTCGTGAAAGTGCAATTTACAAATGTAGATTTTTTTGTTTGTTACATAACTGCACTCAGAGCCAAAACAATGTAAAACTTCAGAGTATACAAGTCCACTCAGTCCTACTTCTTGTTCAGCCAATCGCTAAGACAAGCAAGGTTGTTTAGATTTACAGGAGATAATGCTGCCCTCTTCTTATTTACAATGTCACCTGAAAGTGAGAACAGGCGTTTGCATGGCACTTTTGTATCTGGCATTGCAAGGTATTTACTGTGCCAGATATGCTAAACATTCGTATGCCCCTGCATGCTTCGGCCACCATTCCAGAGGACACGCTTCTATGCTGATGACACTCATTAAAAATAAATGCGTTAATTAAATTTGTGACTCAACTCCATATGTCCCCTCTGTTTGGATTCTGCCATATATTTCATGTTATAGCAGTCTGAGATGATGACCCAGCACCTGTTGTTCATTTTAAGAACACTGTCACTGCAGATTTGACAAAATGCAAAGAAGGTACCAATGTGAGATTTCTAAACATAGCTACAGCACTCGACCCAAGATTTAAGAATCTGAAATGCCTTACAAAATCTGAGAGGGACGAGGTGTGGAACATGCTTTCAGAAGTCTTAAAAGAGCAATACTCCGATGCGGAAACTACAGAACCCAAATGACCAAAAAAGAAAATCAACCTTCTGCTGGTGGCATCTGACTCAGATAATGAAAATGAACATGCATCGGTCTGCACTGCTTTGGATTGTTATCAGGCAGAACCCATCATCAACATAGACGCATATTCCCTGGAGTGGTGGTTGAAGCATGAAGAGACATATGAATCTTTAGCGATCTGGCACATAAATATCTACAACAGTGCCATGTGAATGCCTGTTCTCATTTTCAGATGACATGTAAACAAGAAGTGGGCAGCATTATCTCCTGCAAATGTAAACAACCTTGTTTGTCTGAGCGAGTGGCTAAACAAGAAATAGGACTGAGTGGACTTGCAGGCTCTAAAATTTTACATTGTTTTATTTTTAATGCAGTTTTTTTTGGTACATAGTTCTATATTTGTTTGTTCAACTTTCATGATAAAGAGATTGCACTACAGTACTTGTATTAGGTGAATTGAAAAATATTATTTCTTTTGTGTTTTTACAGTGCAAATACTTGTAATAAAAAATAAATATAAAGTGAGCACGGTACACTTTGTATTCTGTGTTGTAACTGAAATCAAAATATTTGAAAATGTAGAAAACATCCAAATATGTTTAAATAAATGGTATTCTATTATTGTTTAACAGTGTGATTAATCGTATTAATTTTTTTAATCACGCGATTAATCATTATTAATTTTTGTAATTGCTTGACAGCCCTAATAGTAAGCTTTCTGTGTTTTGAAATATTTAAGTAATGGTACTTAAAGGGGAAATAAAGCTGATTTATGTCTTTTTTTTTTTTTTTTTTTTAAGTAATTTTAAACATATGCATAACTGTAACTTGAAGCTGAAGTTTAGTATGTTTGATAAGGACAAAAATAAGGTCTCTGCTTTGGTTTTGGGAATCTAGTTCATGTAAGAATTTAGTACAAATTGTTGTTATACTTATTGTGTATGCTGTATGTAGTATTTTGTCTTGCTGGGTGCATGCACTCAGTGTCAATCATTCTGCAGATACAGAGTACAAGTTGTAGAGTTTGTAATGCGTGGGAACAGTCTTCAAGCAAGGTGCTCCCTATAAAAAGTTGGATTATGGCATTTATCCAATAATACCTGAATAGGGAGTGGTGCAGAGCTGTGGAGGAGAGGAGACGGAGGCAGCATGTTTACTAACACACAGAGTTCTCTCCGTGTGTGTGTGTGTGTGTGTGTGTGTGTGTGTGTGTCTTTTCCAACCTTAGGCAGAACAGAATGCATCTATAAACAATTAAGGCCAAGGCCACAGTTTCCTTAAAGAAGGAAGTCCAGTGGTATGGTTTCCCAGACGACTAATCTTATGTATACTATACTATTGAAATTTGCTTATATGTTACAAGGTAGAAGGAAAGGAAAGACCGTCTACTTTTATATTGTGTTCCTAATTTTGATGTATTGATTTGGTATTGCTGAATAGGACTAATACTTGATACATCGTGTGGGAGCAGATTGTAGTATATGTAGTATAAATAAGTTGTGGTAGCCATTAAGGACCCAATCCAGCAAAGTATATAAACGCTTTGCTGGATCAAGGCCTATTAGTTATACAATTATCTTATTGAAGAATTATTATGAAAAACAGAAGTACAGTGCTTATCAACAAAAATGATATGACACATTCTATGTTTTAAATTGCAGATCTCAAATGTTTATTCTATTGAAATTAAATACAAACACTAGATTTCATGTTGCTGTTAGTAACGTTACTCCTATAAAATGATTATATTTCTAATGTATCTTCCTCATACCATTTTTAATGCAACTATCTAAATTGTGAAGGTTGAATAGCTAAATATTGCACTTATTGAAATACATAGACTGAAAAGGACAAAGAGATCCTGGTTGTGTAAACTGTTAACCTCCAGCCATGCAGAAGGCATTATAAATTTGTTCTCTCAACATGACCTTGCATGGTTTGCTGTCCTGCCTCTACTCCTCTGTTCACTTCTGGATTCCCAAGTCCAGTATAAATCTAATTAGAAAAAATAATAAATCAAACAGTATGTAAAGAACAGCAGATATTATGCAGTTTTGGATAATTAAATTCTGTCTTAACTTTCAAATTGAATTTTTTCCCTCACAGTAATGTGAGACATGGGCATCTGCATCTCTTCTTCAATAAAGACCAGAGATTACAGCCCTGCATACCAAGAAGAGAGAGACAGTAAATACATTTAGTACAGCAGTATCCTAAGATTTGTAAAAATGTAGATTGTTCTACATAGTACATACAAAAATGTGAAAAACTTTACTTACTCAAAATAAGCTGCCACGGGATAAGAGGGAAGGTGCTCTCATGGATTGGTAACTGGTTAAAAGATAGGAAACAAAGGGTAGGTATAAATGGTCAGTTTTCAGAATGGAGACAGGTAAATAGTGCTGTCCCCCAGGGGTCTGTTCTGGGACCAATCCTATCCAATCAATATTCATAAATGATCTGGAAAAAGGGGTAAACAGTGCGGTGGCAAAATTTGCAGATGATACAAAATTACTAGAGATAGTTAAGACCCAAGCAGACTGTGAAGAGCTACAAAAGGATCTCTCAAAACTGGGTGACTGGGCAAAAAAATGGCAGATGAAATTTAATGTTGATAAATGCAAAGTAATGCACATTGGAAAGCATAATCCCAACTATACATATAAAATAATGGGGTCTAAATTAGCTGTTACCACTCAAGAAAGAGATCTTGGAGTCATTGTGGATAGTTCTCTGAAAACATCCACTCAATGTGCAGCAGCAGTCAAAAAAAGCGAACAGAATGCTGGGAATAATTAAGAAAGGGATAGATAATGGGACAGAAAATATCATGTTGCCTCTATATAAATCCATGGTACGCCCACATCTTGGATACTGTGTGCAGATGTGGTCGCCCCATCTCAAAAAAGATATATTGGAATTGGAAAAGGGTTCAAAAAAGGGCAACAAAAATGATTAGGGGTATGGAATGGCTTCTGTATGAGGAGAGATTGATAAAACTGGGACACTTCAGCTTGGAAAAGAGACGGCTAAAGGGAGATATGATTGAGGTCTATAAAATCACGACTGGTGTAGAGAAAGTAGATAAGGAAGTGTTGTTTACTACTTTTCATAACACAAGAACTAGGGGTCACCAAATGAAATTAATAGGCAGCATCTTTAAAACAAACAAAAGGAAGTATTTCTTCACACAATGCACAGTCAACCTGTGGAACTCCTTGCCAGAGGATGTTGTGAAGGCCAAGACCATAACAGGGTTCAAAAAAGAACTAGATAAAATTTGTTAGTCTCTAAGGTGCCACAAGTACTCCTGTTATTTTTTCATGGAGGATAGGTCCATCAATGGCTATTAGCCAGGATGGGCAGGAATGGTGTCCCTAGCCTCTGTTAGCCAGAAGCTGGGAATGAGCCACAGGGGATGGATCACTTGCTGATTACCTGTTCTGTTCATTCTCTCTGGGTCACCTGACACTGGCCACTGTCGGAAGACAGATACTGGGCTAAATGGACCTTTGATCTGACCCAGTAGGGCTATTTTTATGTTCTTATGTGAAGATTTTAAAACATTTTTGGGTTTAGGGATGAGGAGGCTGCTAACATCTCAACTTGACTGTGCCTCGTCTCTGGCCTTTGACAGGCTTTTCCTCCCTCCTTTCTTTCCCTCGCCCCCAAGAATTGCTATCTCCATGGTAAGCTCTTCAGTCACTGCCCCTAGCTACATCTCTCAGCCAGAATGATGCTTCCTGTTTAGCTTCAACAAGGAAATCTAGCAAATGTGTCAGTGTCTGTAGGATTCTCATAGGCATTTCCATTCCTTTCTTCTATCTCCCAACATGGTGTACATGTTTTATATTGAGAAATGTGCAATCCTCTTGCTACTACTGCTTTGGTAGCCAAAATGGGTTTTACCAAGGAGGGAGCTGCTGTATGGCTTGCTCTGAGACACAATCCTACTTGTATGAGCATATCTTTCACCAAAGAGAGTCTTAAATTGCCTCCCTTTTCAGTCCTCACAAACATCACAGTCTACAAAGTGGCATATATCAAGTCAAATACAAGTATCTATTTGTTGCCTTTTCCACTTACTACTTTCTGGTTAACACTGTCAGATTTAGAGTCAACTTGGCCTTTCTCCATGGCATGTGTCATGATCCTTTCTCATGAGAATAATGTGTCCTCCGGCTCCTGTATTTAATTCTTAACCTGAGCCTGTAGTTCTGCCAGGCTGGCTGCTAGCTTCACCATGTGGCTCTTATTGGCAGAGATGGTCTGATATTTCACTTCTTTTTCCTGCTAACTACTGCCATGGAGCACTGTTCCCATTGCAGTTGCTCCTCCAAAGCATGCTTAGACTTCTCTAGTTCTATCCTCTGCTCTCTGGATTCCTCCAAAGCTCGGTCAGAGGGAGGGCCTATTTCTCCTGCTCTTGTACATGTGCATCTGTGTAATTCCACTCCTTTGAGTACTGAGCAGAGTAGCTTGTCTCCTCACCTAACAGCTTCTTAAAGTGTTTCTACTTTTTCCAGGTTGGAGTCTCTTCCACCGGTGATCTAGTTACATAAATAGTAACTCTCTCTTTCCCTGGTACAAGAAGCTTTGCTTTGGCCCTCAACTTAATTGTTTGAGTCTGCAGTGGGGAGCATGCTTCCCAGTGCAAAAAGGCAGACATGCACTAGCTTTTCTCAAGCTAGCATGCCAAAAGTAGTATAGGAAGGGGTGTCATGGCGGCAGCTTGGGCTAGCCACCTCAGTACTTCCCCACTTGGACTCTCTAGGTACATACTTGGGCAGCTAGTCCAAGCTACTGCCTGTGCTACCCCTGGCTACACTGCTATTTTTAGCACACTAGCACAAGCAGAGCTAGCATGGGCCTGTCTACTCGAGCTGGGAAGCACACTCCCAGCTGCAGTGTAAATGTAAGTGCAGTACAGAACTCACAGTTTACGGCATTGGGGTGGCTCTGGCAGCTTTAAGCCACCTCTTGCACTCTCTCAATCTTGGGCTACTGGTGCGTGGAGCAGCCCCAGTTGTGACTTGGACAGCCCTGAGGCACCACTCAGGCAAGCTGCTCAAGTATGTACCCAGGTGGTCAAGTGGGATTGTACGCAGAGAGGCTAGCCCAACCAGCCACCTTTGCCGCTGTGAACACACTGCTATTTTTAAGTGCTAGCTGTGCTCGAGCCATGTCTACGCAAGCTGGGAATCAAACCTCCAAGCTCACATGTAGAGATACCCTTAGTTACAGCAGCCGCCTGGTGCTGCACAGCCCAGAATCTCTGGAGCACCGTTTGCTGCAGCCGTGCCTTAGCATGGCCCTCGTGCCAGGGCTTGCGAGATAGTCCTTGGATGGTAGTCATAGGGATGTCTTCCACAGTGCCTACACCAGGGGAGTTCTCACCCAGCTGGAACCAGAGCTTTTAGGGCTCCTTTATACTGTTCTGATCCTTTGAATGCAGCATAAAGGGGCGGGAGCAGGGCTGAGGATCTCAAAGGCACTGAAAAATTTTTCTAATAAAAATATGAAATAACAGTAATATATCAAATGCATATTCTTCAAAAAGGCACCACCAATAAATGTTAAGAACTATGTGCAAATGTAAACCATCCCATATCCCTTAACACTGCAGCCCTGACACCCCAATATTGAATTACTGGAATTTTTAATTGTTTTTTCCTTTAAGCTGAGGTGTAGTACAAGTGATTTTTGTCGTTGCTAATATGCATATAATGAAATGCATTACTTATTTAAAATAATAAACCCAAATCACACTTGATAAAATTTAAGTCAGAAAAATCAAATTTTATAACTTGTGGATGCACATAAATTAATTTTCCTTTTCTCCTCTTTCAAGCTTGAAGTTAAAATTGACAGACAGTAGGTAACTTCTATATATTTTTTTCTTTTTCTGTAATTAGAAAGCCTTTAACTTGTTCATCTAATCCCCAAGGACAGAGTGATTACTATGTAAGAATAAGTAGTGGTCCACTTCCATTTTAATTAAAAAGATGTTGCACTCTACAGGAAATTGATTAAATATATTAATACAGACGTGTTAAGACAAATGATTTTTAAAAAATGTTTCCATAGGTGTAGTAACTTGAACAATGATTTTTTCTAGTTTCTTTTCTTACCTTTATTCAGGACTCATCATCTCTTCACTCTAAGGGCATGTCTACACTTGCCATTTAAAGCAGAAAAAGGTCCCTTTTTTGTGCAAAAACCGTGGGAGTGTCTATCCTTGCCAATGACTTTTTGCAGTGAAACTCAGAAGTTTCACCGCAAAAAGAAAACCACCTCCACGAGAGGCATACAGCTCTTACCGGTGATGCTTTTGCGGTGATGTGCAAATGAAGGCACGTTCTTCCTGTTTACACAGCTTTTAGCCTCCACCGGATATCCCACAGTGCCTAGGTGACCACTCTAGCCAGCAGCTCTTCTACTCTGATGCCAGGTAAACAGACATCCACCCCTCCCCCTGTAAAGCCCCAGGAACTTTGAAACTCCCCTTCCTGTTTTCTTGGCAAGTGCTCACTTATCATCTGGCCAGGTGACAATGGCTGCTCCATGGAGCAAACGATCCCCTGCTTGGAGCAATGCTGAGCTACTGGAGATGATCAGTGTTTTGGGAGAGGAGGCTGTGCAGGGACCCAGGATGCCCTGCGATCACCCCCCATCCCCCTTCCCACAAGACCTATAATCAAAATGGAGAGATCTGCATTGTGGGATAGCTCCCTAAAGCGCTGCTTTCATCAGCAATGGAAGTGCTGCTAATGTGAACACTCTCAGACGCCTGTGGAAGTAAGTGAGTGCACAAACCAGTGCTTTTCTTCCACTGGTTCACTATCATTGTTGAAACTGACAGCGCAAAAACTCTGCAAATTTAGACATCAGAGGTGAAAGTAAGCCAGTCCGGTCCAGCGTACCGGTAAGAGCCAGTATGCCGTGCCAGACCGCACCGACTTCCGTGGCGGCGATTTAAAGGGCTCTGGGCTCCCCGCTGGGCAGGAGCTCCGGGCCCTTTAAATCCCGGCCCCAGCCCGGCAAGGCTCGGGGTCTCCTGCAGCCGTGGGAGCTCCAGGCCCTTTAAATTTAAAGGGCCCAGAGCTCCGCAGCGGCCGGAGCCCCGGGCCCTTTAATTTTCCCCTGAGCCCCAGGGGCTCCCAGCCACCTCTGCAGCTGGGAGCCCTGGGTTGATTTAAAGGCCCTGGGGCTACCAGCCACAGCCGGTGCCCCAGGGCCTTTAAATCTTGAGAGGCCCCGCCTCTTCTGGTTGAGGCCACGCCTCTTCCGGATGAGGCCACGCCCCCCTCAGAACTCCGGTAGTACGGGTAAATCCTGTAAATTACTTTCACCCCTGGTAGACATAGCCTAAATATGTACTTCCACTTTTATGCTCCTGTTCCTTGTTTTTACTGTAGCAGCCCAATAAAGGCTGTGGCCTACATTCAAGACCTCCTCCTTGAGCCTCATGACAGGAAATATTGCCTGAGCAGATAACCATTAGGAATTCTCCTATTGCATCCTGTGATGATGAGTCCTCGGGTATAGAACATATTCAGTATTCATAATAATGTTGTCTCTTTGCTGAGCGGCAGCAGAACTCTGGCTTTTGCAGTTGTTTGCTATTTAGAGCAGTAATTGTTGACAAGGAATTGGATAATTTCATGATGTAACTTGTTTATTTACAAAAAGTACATGCATCCTGTTTCCCTGATTGGTGTCGGTAACAGATAACACAGAGGCAGTTAACTGCCTGTTGCAGAAGTCTCAGGGAAGGCACCTCTGTCTTGGGAGCTGCACTCCCAGCGCTGGTAGCTATTCCCCTCGTGGAGGTGGGCTTTTTAGAGCGCTGGGAGGGCGCTATGCTGCGACTACACAAGCCAGTTGCCAGTGGAGACGTGCCCCAAGGCTGCTCACTGAGGTCACATGGCCTGGAAAGGTGGGCCTGGGCAACTACCTTTCTTGTGTTGCAGAGCAGCTGCACAAAAAGGAACCTCAGAGCTTCACCTGCCAAACAAATATCCACACAATGCCCGTATCAATGCTCTGAGTAGTTATTCATTACACATTCACACTGAGTGCTTACATATCAATGACGCCTAATGTGCATGCTGTTAGCACTTTTTGCCATGCCAATAATTGTGTATATATATTGTTGGAACAGGGTGTTGGTTATGTAATCAGGTCTCACAATGCCATTCTGAATAGTTCTATGTTAGGCAAGGGGAAATCAAGTCAAAGCTGAAGTGACTTTCCCAACGCTACACAGTGACTCAGCGTTGGAAACAGAATTAAGATTTCCTGATTCTCAAAAGCTTTCAGTTCATTTTTAAAATGACCACTATTGGCCCTATACTTAGTCTTCCCTTTTTCTTTTGCAGTGTGAACCAACTCTTATACATTTTCCAAATCTAGATCCACAGGTGGAGTATGCTTCAAACTTTAAATTGTGATTTGACAGCACATTGTTTACTATCACCCATTTTAACTGGTAGGACAAAGTAAATATTTGAAACCCTGAATCAAATTGATGCAGGTGCAAGTCGTGGGAGAAAAAAGCAGTTCATCCAAATTATCCCGAACTTCACCGTACCTATAGCATGCCCCTTAGGTTGTATTCATTCCTAAATTAAACCCTTTTCTTTTTCTGAAATCAAAGCTATTCCCATTCTAACTTTCCCATGCCATTTCATCTTATTTTCAGAAGAGCCCAGAAAGCAAAAATGACTCAAATGTTTTGCTCTGCTGTCACTTACTAGTTACTGGTCATGCTTTCAGAGGCTGTATTTCACTTGATGTGCAAATACATTACACCAAAAAGGTTATGAGGAAAATTGGTATGTTTTATATTTCTCTTACAAATCTCTCTCCTGTCCTTTTTAATATTCTTTGTTCTTGTCAGCAATAGTTGGTGTGGAAGGAACCTGTAATCCTAACAGCATAATACCTGAGGACTTTTAACATGGAAGTACTAAAAATAAAAATTAAAAAAAAGTTTGAACTGATTTAACATTTTTTATGTTTGAAACTCACGTGCAACCTATCAGCCCCAGCACAGCTTTTTCCATTCATACACTAGTCCTCAGTGACACATCTTGCTATAAGTGACTCCGGTGGGTATGTCAGGAAATAAAACCACATCTGGCATTTTTTGCTGTTAGACATTTTGATCAAGTGAAGGAAAAAATGTGATCTACAAAACTTTGTAGTTTCCTAAAGGTGCAATTGAGGTGAACTTTGATCAATGAAAAGTGTCAACATGTCTCAGGAAACCAAGTCTGTGATTAAAGGGTGGTTAATTGGCTACACCTTTGTTAGAGAAGCCATCTACATATATTGATTGCAAAAAGTAGTGGGCTTGATTAACAAAACCTCTCAGCATCAATAAACTAATTGCTGGTTTTAAATTCTAATTTTCACCCCAGTTGTTATGTAAGTTGACATAAATAGCTTTGAAATGAGATAGGAAGAGGGTGGTATGTGTGCGCGCACATGTGAAGGGGGAACAGCATATAAATGGAGGTCTGTTTTTGTTGTGGACTGACCAGGTAAGGCCTAACCCTGTCCTTGCACTGAAAGGGCAAAACTAGGAGAATTATGCTTTATTCTACTGGAGAAATCCCAGGAACATTATAACTCTGGAGAAAATTAGATATTGGACAAGAGCTTGTAGAAATCTCAGGAAGTGGGCAAAAGTCTATTCTTACTTTGTGGGAAGGGTAATACTTATCTGAAGAAGATATTGGAGGCAAAAGAATTGGAGACATTGACGCAGGAAGTAAGACCTGCCTTATTAAAACTGGAATTCTAAAGGAATCTGTAGTAGTAGTTTGTTTGTATTCTAGTGCAGTCCAGAGGACCTAATCGGGAGCTGGACTCCTCTGTGCTAGCTGCTGTACAATCCCTGTCCTGAACAGCTTACTGTCTAAAGTCTGCTTCTGTCATCTCTACATTAAATAATTTTCTGTTCTTCCAGAAGTCCCACTAGTATGGATGGGACTATTTGATAAGAAAGGTATGAATTGGCATGAGTAAAGACAGCAGAATCGGGGCCTAAATAGACAACAGGTGAAGCATCGGGGTGGCTTCAGCCTCAACTCGGTGCGGGGAAGAGAAGGGGGAGACTGAGGTTGGCTAGACAGAAAATCAGAGGGGGGGCTGCGCTATACATCTTGTGGGCACACATACTTATTTTTTTAACAATATGCACTTAAATGTGTGTGTTTATCTGTTTTCCTCAAAAAGAGAATAAAAATATATACAGACAAATCTGTTTTAAACTTCATCTATGACAGGTCACTGGTCCAAAATCAATTTGAAAAAAACCTAAGCCAATAAATAAATAACAAACAGAACGTTCTGGAAAATAATTACTGGTTAAATAATACGAATAGTTAGCTACCTTACATCGGAGAATGTACTGTATTTATTTTAAAATTAGCAATTTGCACATGGCAAAGTAGGATATTTGGAGAGACAGAGCCATAATACAGCAACTCCCACTGCAATCAGTCTGGAGCAGGGGACCTCAGTGCTAGAGATGGTTAACTGAGCACAGGTGCTGTAGGAGGTGTTACCTGGGCACCTTCTGCTTTGTCCTGTGACCTTAGCAGCAGCTGGAGGAGGCGGAGGACAGAGAGGGGGATGAATGCTGGGTCTATGTGGCTCCTAAGCCCCAGCCATTTTGCAAACTTAAGTATCATCAGCCTGGGCTGGAGCATATGCAGCTGGAGCATATGCAGCTGCAGCAGGCACGTGGCAGGGAGCCACACGCTGGGGATGTGAACCAGGTGGGGAGGTTGTAGGGGTGCCATTTCAGATTTCGGTTGGCGAGTGGGGGGGGGGGGGGGGAACGGGACACTTTAACTGTGATTTCATGAAAACTCTAGTCTTTTTGAAGATGGTAACTTAGAAATTAGCTGACAGGAGCACTGTATCTAATTCCTATATAAAGAAAGGAAAAAAAATATACAAACACCAATTAAAGCCATATTTTAAGTTTATATGTAAATTTAGAACAATCAAGAGATAATACATCAAAATATTCTCAATCCCAAGCCTTGAGGTGTCAGTTTTGGAGCCTTAACACAGATATCAGAAACACAAATTTGATCCTGTGTACACTATCCTTAGTAGAGAGAAATAAAATCTGCTTACTTTCTCTAACAGACACACTCTGTTACTGCCATTATCTACTCTACTCTAGTCAATTGTTTTTCAATCCACTAGAATGTATTTACTTAATTTTAACAAACATAATTATGTTTTTTCTCTTTTATTAGGAATGGGAATTTATTTTTTTAATTATTTTGGCATTTGTTTTCCAGTCACAATCATGTACGTGACTCACCAACATTTGACTCCATCATTACTAGTATCAGATTTGGAACTGCATTTATTTTTGTGTGAATTTTAAGTTATTTTACAGATATAATTAAAAATACAATTTGAAAATAAGCAACTTTCATGTGCACAGTGTCTAAAGTTATGTGTTTAGCTAATGTTTTCTTTTTAACTGGCACTGCTAAGGTGAGTACAAGCTAAATTTATAGAAGATGTGACCGGAATCCCAGGGAATCCACGCTGGGGTCACTCAATGTGGGTGTTCAATTCCCAGACAATTCCCAAAGCAGCTGAACATTCCAATACTTAGATTTACCAAGCCAGCACAAAACAGCTTCTCTAATACCTCACTGGTTACCCAGAAGCCAACAACACCGTTCTCTTAAAGCAACCCAGCCTCAGGCTTCACCCAGACATCCAAGTCAAATATGATGAGGATTACTGAAAATCTTAATCATCATATAAGAAAGTTCTACCAATCCCAAAGGATCGGACACATTACCTCCCAGGTTAATGAATATTCCAGATCTTACCCAAATACACGCTTACAGCCAATTCTTATTAACCAAACTAAAATTTATTAAAAAAGAAAAGAGTGAGTACTGGTTAAAAGATCAATAGACATACAGACATGAGTACAGTTCTGAGATCAGATTCATAGTAGAGAGGGTGAGCTTTGTAATTGCAAAGAGTTCTTTCAGAATTAGTCCATAGGTTATAGTCCAATGTCCATATTCAGGGTGATCCAGACAGGTATCAGCTATAGCTGGAGATCTCAGCCTTATGGTTTAAGCTTCCCCTGCATGAAGTGTCAAGCAGATCTGAGATAAAAAGGATCAGGACCCAAGGGGTTTTTATACAGTTCCAGGCCTTCTCTTGACAGGTTGGAGTCCTTAGGTGAACAATAGCCAATCACGGAGACTTTGAAGTAGATGTATTTCCTAAGCATCGCTGGTAATTACCTACATAGATTAACATAAGGCAATTGCCTATTTTCCACAATTCGCAGGTGGTTTGCTATACATTTCAAAGAGAGAGGAATACAGTGATATTACTATGTTTACAGTTCATTTAAATTTTAAGATGTCCTTTTGAGCTCTGAATTAACAGAATACAGCATAGACAGGGACTGTTTCATTACATTGTTAACCTCTAACAATATATATGTAAACACACAAAACACAAACATCCTCTACCAAAATGTCTCTAAGGATTGAATTTGGGTCAGTTAGCCTGCAAGCTGCTTAACCCTTTTTGGCTATGCGTCACACTTTGTATAAGATTCATTGCAATTATATAACAGTGGTAGCAACAGTGATTTGCATGGTCATATTTTAATAATGTCACAGAAGGATACAATTATTGATTGTGCCACTTTAAATAGTGAATAACAAAGCACAATATGGTAATAAAAGTACTAATGATAATTACTCCAACCAGGATAGGTTAGGCATTTTAGAACTCACTACTCAAATAATTAAATTAAATATGTGACGGGTTGGATCACAGAAACCCCCTTGGGAGCTGCCACCCAATGTACCAAGACTACCCCTGCTCCTGTTTTCCCTGCCAGATCAGGACTCCAGCACCCTGTTTTGCTGAGCCAGACACTCCCGTCTGCTCCAACACAGACCCAGGGTCTGAATCACTTGTCCCAGAGCTGCAAGTTTACCCGAAAACAGCTCACAGAAGTGTGCTTGTCTTTAGCACTCAGATGCCCAACTCCCAATGGGATCTAAACCCAAATAAATCCGTTTTACTCTGCATAAAGCTTATGCAGGGCAAACTCATAAATTGGTCGCCCTCTATAACACTGATAGAGAGATATGCACAGCTGTTTGCTCCCCCAAGTATTAATACACACTCTGAGTTAATTACTAAGTAGAAAGTGATTTTATTAAATACAGAAAGTAGGATTTAAGTGGTTCCAAGTAGTAACAGGCAGAACAAAGTAAGTCACCAAGTAAAATAAAATAAAATGCGCAAATCTATGTCTAATCAAACTAAATACAGATAAGTTCCTCACCAGTTCCAGAATGCTCCCTTTTACAGGCTAATCTCCTTTTAGCCTGGGTCCAGCAATCACTCACACCCCCTGTAGTTACTGTCTTTTGTTCCAGTTCCCTTCAAGTATCCTGAGGGGGTGGAGAGGCTCCTTCCTTAGCCAGCTGAAGACAAAATGGAGGGGTCTCCCATGGGTTTAAATAGACTCTCTCTTGTGGGTGGAGACCCCCCTCCTATGCAAAGTCCAGCTCCAAGATGGAGTTCTGGAGTCACCTGGGCAAGTCACATGTCCCTGCATGACTCAGTCTTTACAGGCCGAAACCATTGTCCACATGGTATCTTGCATGTCTCCAGGAAGACTTCTTATGTGGATTGGAGCATTCCAAGATGCATTGTTCCCCAAGTGTTTCCTGATCAGGTACTTAACCTGGCGAATTCCTTCCTAAAGAAGCTGACCAAATGCCTCACAAAGCTTACTTAGAAACCAAGCAAGCATACAGCCCATATTCTTAACCTCAAGTAGAAAATGATATATATGTACAAATAAGATGAATAGATATAGTAGACCATAACCTTTACGGAGATATATTACATGGCACAGGCAGCACAAAACATATTCCAGTTATGTCATACATACATTTATAAGCACCCCCCCATAAAGCCTTATGGGGTACACTGTCACAAAATAATCAGAGAAATAAAATTATGAAATACACAGACTAGTCAAAAAACTTATATAACAGTACTGTAATCCTTAACAAACTTTGAAAGAATAAAATTACAGAAAATATATGTGCATTGCTCATTTAAATAGGAAGTACCAATAAGTAACTGCCACAAAACCACTAATACTAGAAGTAAAAAGCAACAGAGGGTCCTGTGGCACCTTTAAGACTAACAGAAGTATTGGGAGCATAAGCTTATGCTCCCAATACTTCTGTTAGTCTTAAAGGTGCCACAGGACCCTCTGTTGCTTTTTACAGATTCAGACTAACACGGCTACCCCTCTGATACTTAATACTAGAAGTGTGTGTGCGTTTTTGGGGGGAGTGTGTGAGGGAGACTGTGTCAGAAAGGGAGATGCTGAGAGACTGTGTGTGTTGGGGGGACCGTGTGTGAGAGAGAGAGAGTGTGTGTGTGGAGTCTGTGTGCGTGCCTGAGTGAGCGTGTCAGTGCACTGTCTCTTTAAACTGAGCACGCAGGAGCCTGAACGCTTATTCAGTGCAGCTGCAGCTCCCACTTCTGAGCTAGAGGCACCAGCACACACAGGCTTTCTGTCCCCCCATCCCAGCTCAGCGGAGATCCCTCTGTGGAGACTCGGGCACAGCCACCTCTAGCATTGGGCGAGTTCCCCCAGCACCAAGCCAGCCATGGGTCAGCTTCCCAAAGAAGGGGAGACTGCCGCAGCAGGAGCTGGGTGGCTAGAGAGCAGCATCTGCTGGTTGGATGCCCAGCTTTGGGAGGGATGCATGGGTGATGGGTAAACCGTGGGCTTGGGGAGGCTAGCCCCTGGCCTGGCCCGCCCGTTCTGCCTGAGGCCCCGCCCCTCCCGCTGAAGCCCAGAGGCTCCCCACGCGGCCGCCAGCCACCCCCCCAGCTCCGGGCTGCCCCCATTAGCTCCAGCACGGGGCCCCAGCCACAGGGGGAAGAGCCCCCTCACAGCGCTGGGAAGCAGGAAGGGCATGGGAGCAGAGTGTGGGCAGGGCCATGCAAGGCTCTTTGGGGAGGATCAGCCTTCCCCTGCCTTCGATACCCACCACCCATGGAGGGATGGCTATGGGAGGGCTAAGGCAAATTTTGGGGTAGCTATAGCCCCCACAAGCCCTCCTCCCCAGTGCCACCCCTGTGAAGCATCAGGGAAAACAAGGATACAATATACAAGCTGAATTGACAGTATGTGTAGTATGTTACAGCAGCCAAGACTCAAACTGGGACTTCTTTGGATCAAAGGCACAAGTACCCCCAGAGCACAAAGAGCACTGACCTCCTGTAGTGCAAGTTGGAAATGTGCTAATCTTGTCTCAGAAGAAAGGCTGCTTGTTGCATTCCTCACAGCTGTCTTTAATGGGTAGGGTTAGTTTTCGGACTAAACATTCAGAAGTCTGTTTTCTAGTAGTTAACCTAAATTACTCACGGAATTTTTTGCTTCCCCAGTGTGTTCCAATCAGCACTGTAGGTCTGTGATTATTCATTGATACTGTGATTTGAAGTTAAGCTACAAGAGAAGCTAAGATGTTAGTTGTTTCAGATTACCTTGGAATGATTGAGGACATCCTTACAACAGAAATTCTTCCATATAGCCAGCTAGCTAGATGATATTTTATTTCAACAGATCGTTGTTTCTGATTAATGATAAAATTGTCTTCATCTTAGGAGAAGCTAACAAAGGCAATTTAAAAAAAGAAGCAAGACAATGAACAATTGAGATACTTGGAGCAGAAGTTTCTGAAATGATATGGCAAACTGTAGGGGATGATAGTACCAGAAACCTTAATTCACCATTTAAGACACATGTCATTGTGTGATGTAAATGCACCAAAGAAGGCTGTTTTACTATTCTTCTACAATCTAGGATCAATAGCAAACAAGAACTGAGGACATCCATCAGCAGAGAAACCAGCAGTACTTTGAGAAAGGAAAAAGTGCAGAATGATTCCAATAAATATCCTGTAGAACATGGCGGTAATTTATTTGGCTCCCGTACTAGCTTATGGTGGTAACAGTAAAGAACATCCATGTTCAGTACTAGGTTAATCAGTCCTGCCCTCAGACAAATGGACATTTATGTATCTCCTATAGTAACAATAGTATTTGCATGTGGGCAGAGATGACCTGTGCCTGCCGACGGGGGCAGAGTGAAGGCAGCTGGCGTTGCAGTGTTACTGAGCGTGCTAAGTACAAGCCAAGCAGCAAGTCTTGGGGGGGAGTAACCACCTACAGTCCTCCCCCCCACCCCCCACATCGCCTTTGCATGTGGGTAGTGACATAGGAGGGGCAAGAATTACAAGGCTGTGTGGCTGTGACATGAGGCCATGTCTAGGTTCCTAGCTGGCTAGCAGGCCTGTTTTGGTATGCAGGCCATGTGAGGTGAGAAGAGCATACTGCTCCTTTTTACAAGAGCATGCACCCCATCTTGAGGTGTGGTCTGAGCAGGTTTTGATGCCACTGTGTTAAATGCCTGTGCTCTGACTGGAGTAGCACTAACGCTGGTGGAATTGTGGGAGATTTTGAGAAAATTGCTAGTGTAGAGTCTTGCAAATGTCGGAGAAAAACTGAGTTCTCACTTTTTGTTTGGGTACAGCAAGTCAGGTGCTTTATTAACTCTCACAATTGTGCAGAGGGAGAGAGCTAAGCAGGTCTCTCTCAACAGTAAACAATTACAGCAAGCATTTATATCTTTTGTTACAGACAATAATGAACAACAACTGCATTTTGTTTATACATAGGTCATTCTGATATCTTGTTTTGCTCACTAATGTAGACTCTTAGTCTACATTCCATATTATCTACACAAGGTCGCAATAACTTCTCACACAGTTCTTTCTCACCCACCTCACACAATCCTCGCTTCTACAAATCTCGCGTTATCAGGCTACAGTTAGCCTGACTCTTGCTAACAAACTGTCATGCATTGCAGTTCTTTTCTGACAGTTCTGTTTCTGCTTCCACAACCCCCCCTTTTGTACTTCTAGTACAACAAACATTCTCAAACCTCTATTTGCATCAAGTCCTGGACTTCAGATTCTACATCAGATGCTTCAATCTTAGGGGTTCTGATTGGATGTAATGACAATGCATGATTAGTATAAACATGAAAGGTATTACTATTATTACATCTTTTACAACAACAATAACATAATCCTAAGCTAACTAATAGCAACACAAGCAATAACATTCCCATAGCAATAATATAATGGGGCTGTTGTACAGTCTTAGTCATAAAGCACAATACATCATACTTAGTACATAAAGTGGATACTCTATAAGCTGTCTGGAAAGCATACTTTTCAACTTGATATATATTTTGAAGCATGTGAATTTGCCCTTGTACTTCAGAGATTTTCTGAATCTCTGGTAACAGTGAAAACAAATTCTGAAATCTATCAGGTACTAAACTAGTCCAATTAAAGGGTATCTGGAACCTAAGGGCTACTTGGAAAACTCTATCTGCAGGCCAGTAAATAATATGATTGCCTGCAGTGGTAATGAGATTAAAATGCATGTCTTGTAATGTGGTGTCATTAACATACACACAGCTATCATAGCTTGAAAAAGTAAGTGTCCTGTCAGGGTAGTTCCTTGTCCCCTACCCTCCCAGCAAACGTAGTCATAAACAGTGACAACTTCTCCTGGCTTCAGTTTACGTATATACTGAAGCTGTGGGGGTTCTAATGGCCAAAATGTCCATAGACTACCTAACCCCATCCAAATGTCAAGTGTAATCCCAGGAGCACTGACTAAAAATCGATTGGGCATACCAGGAGGTCTAATTTCCCAGATGTCTTGGTGAATTACCCAATCCCACATGCATCCTCCCCATGGACCCGGCAGGATTCAGTATGTGGGAGCCCACACCCCCCTTACCGGTCCATATGCTTGGAAGGAGCATTGAGAACGTCCGCACTTCCATCCAGAAAGTTTCCAAGTATGTCTCCATGGCCACAGATCAGATGGTACCCCTGATGTCTCTGTAAGGGCAGTGGGCCAAGCCTGATGTTCTAGATCATTCCGAATGGCCATCAGCTGGTCATTCAGGAAATCCTGAATCTCTGAACATGCTAGATCCCACTGCAATGCCTTCCCAGTCTCAGTGATATTCAATACCATCTCTGTCAGCAACTTCTGGGTCATTGATATTAATTGCAATAAGGTACAGGTCACATTATTAGTCACTGGAATAATTTCTATGCAGGTAAAATTTCCAGTGGCAAAACAAACTCTGGGTATTCGTTTAATTGTTCACTAATTGGGTGACCAAATAACAATAAGGGCCTCTCTCATTTAACACAGTGCAAATTCCAGGAACATTCACTATAGAACCCATCAATTGTAATTACAGATTCTTGGGGTTCACTGGTAGTGATGTCATATACTTTTATCTCCACTGATCCATTCTTTTCCATTCAATTGTTCGCTTATATGGGATATCCCGAACCTTAAAAATATATATATATTTTTAAAACAATATTTAAATAAATCACTAAAGTGTGAAGTCCTTGGCCATTGGTTTTATCAAATATATGGCATTTTCTGTATTTGGATGTATTACAGGGGTAATAGTGTAATGGAGGAGATGGCAGGGGCAATGGCAACAAGGTGCCTTTGGTACTTATCATTTAAAATCCAATTAAGGAGGGCAATACATGCTGAAGGACTTATCCAAAACACAGGGCGCAGCCTGTAGAATAAACCCCAAAATCCAATCAATACCACGTTCCCAAGCATGGGTCCCACAAGTTTCTTCCTGCCAGTGTATAATTCTTTGTTTCTTCACCAGGGTCAGTTCTTAATGTCTCTTGTAGTCAGGAATCCCTGGACTTTGTGGTTTCAATGAAGCAAGTGTTCCTTCTTCTCTTTTCCTGAAACAGTGTGGTTTAGCATCATACAGGGGAGAGGTTACTAGCACATCACCCTGTAATGGTTTTGCTTCTTCTAGGAAAATCCAAAGGCACAGTAGGTCTATCAGTGGACAAGGGAGAGGTTACTAGCACTTCACCTTGTCCTCCTTCCCTGCTGTCCAGGAGGCACAGCAGGGCTAGAAGGAGAAATAGGCTTATCAGTTGGAGAGCCCTCCCGAGGTGAAGGGGTCTTTTTACAGTGAGAAGCATGGGTCCAGGCAGTCAGTCCTTGGCACTTTACAGCGGTGTTGGTGATTAACAGGACTTGGAAAGGGCCTTTCCAGCATGGAGCCAGAGCAGTCTTTCGTTGATGGACTTTACATAGACTCAGTCTCCTTGTTTCAATGAATGGCAGGGCTGCTAGGGTCTTTGGGGAGCACTTCTTTTATCTGTGAGAAAAGAAACCTAACACATTTCATTAGTGCCTGGCAGTGTTCTGCAGATCTCAGTTGCTTGGGCACATTCAGGCCCCCCCCCCTTTTCTTGGGGGTCAGCCAAGTTTTGGCTGTGACCTTGGATGAGCCTGCTAGCTGTATTTTCCTCTCAGTTAACTCATTCTGTGCTTTTTCCTCTTCTCCCTTTCTCAGCTTCTTTTAACCTACAAAGGCAACTTTCACTCTTCACTTATACACTTTTTCACATTAGTCTTATTATTCAAGGTATGCCATGTACACTCTTCCAGTAAAATAACTTTATTACAGAGCTTTGGAGCAACAAACCAGGACAAGCACACCCACTTTTGAGGAGTCCACTCGGTACAACCTCTGGTGTCCAATAGCTTTCCTCCCTCCCCACCCTCTGGCTAGAAATCTGAGGTAGCCAGAAGGATCCCATGGGCAATATGGGGAGTGGGTTAACCTTCCATGTCCTTGTTTCCAAAGACTGTTGGTATGCAAATTTTAACAACAATTTTTTTCAATTAAAAAAAATCTGGCCAATGAAGTTTCTTTTTCTTACTTAAGCAAATGTATTAGACTTTAGTATATCACGTTTTCCTGATTTATCCAAACACTTTGTATTCCAAGTTGAACAAAACAAGTATCTGCTTTTTGATTTAACCCTTCTATTTAATTTTGAACTAGACTGTCTTATGAAAATATTAAACCCAACAATTCTGGCCACAAGACAAACACCACAAGACAGGACAAAGAACACAAAAATAATTCCTATTGTACCAGTAAATGCATGGTACATTGAATGCTGTTCAGCTGGCATCCGTTTTCTCTGATGATCTGAAAGACAAAAGAACAGAGGTCTACCCCTTCTGGGTAGTCAGTCATTGCTTAATATATTTCCTTTATATACACATACTCTTGTTGATTTCAGGCAAAACAGAGGAATTACCCCATATTTCCTTGTATTTGTTTCATAGGCAGCCCAGGTTTCAGTGGCTTCTACCTTATTAGTTAGAAAATTGCATTAATACAGATGCTTTCTGGCTTGCTTCCAGATTCAAAGCTATCCACAGCTTAAAGATTCTTACTTAAAAAGGGACACAATTAACTTTCCCAAACTTTTGATTGCCTTTTACTTCTAACTTCTGCTTTCAAACACACAGTGATCTGAAAAAGACAACACAACCTATATTGGTAGGTTTGCATTTCTTTTACCTCTGCTACAATATACACTGCACATGTTCTGGGGAAAATGCACATCCTCTCCACAATTCAATTTCCACAACACTAGCCACATCAATTTCTACACAAGGTGTAACTGTTTCTTTTGTGCTTACAAAATCTCTATGCACCCCTAGTAAAGTGACAGCTCGACCACACAGAGCCAGGGGCACTGTCCTTCTCTCTCTTTTTACCAGATCTTTTATCTGCTATTTTGTTACCCAAAAACAAATTCAAATCTTTTATTCTCCTGGCTTCGACTACCCTGCTGCAGCCACAACCTTTGGTCTTTAGTTGAAACATTTTAAATCTTGTAAAGCATTAAGTCACCTTAAGGATTAAATGCTAAATACCTTAAACAACACTAGTTTCCTGTGTCTGGCAAAAGTATTCTCAGTTTTGCAACTTTAAAACAATACCAATTCATCTCAAACTTATAAACACAGATTGTACACAGCAGGAGTGTTCTTCAGCAAATTAGACTAACGTATTCATAGTCGAATAATTTCACTTAAATAACCTCTTGCCTGAATTACTTACAGACATTCCTACCAAGTTTCACTGCTTGATTCCCTCTAGCAACTACAGAGTTAACTTCTCACTCTCTTTTCTTAAATCACTTGCTTGTCTCCCAAAACAACACCCAATCAACTCAGATTTTACCATTCCAATTATTGTCCTGGGGATTTGAAATCCCCATGCTTATAATTACTTACTCTTTTCCTTCCACTATGCCCTCAAAATTTCCAACCTGTTTTCCAATCTCTCTATCTGTTGCCTGCCCGCTTGGGCCCGATCCTGCTTTTCTCGCTGAACCGTCCCTTCCATGGGCACCGGCTTTTTCACTACCAATTTAGATAGGAGGGTGGGCTTCTCAACTAGCCCCCACCCTTCCTGGTCTCTTCTCTTAAACATTCTTACTCACAAGGCTACCCGAATCCTCCCTCGTGAGGCTTGCCACTTGGGCAAAACGCATGGCCCATTGGCGTTTAACTATTCAATTTTCTCTTGTGGCAAACACACTGCTCTTACAGCATATGCAAACACAAATGGTTAAATTCTGACAAGTCTCTGAAGGACCGGTACTTGCTTAGCCAGTGCTTCCTTTTCTGCCTGGAAGTCCTGTCTCAAGGCTTGCAACTTGCCCTGGGCGTAGGGTTGAGCTGCTGCCTGGTTCATGATCTATGCTCTTAATTGCTCAGTTCTAGTTATCAAGTACACAACTCTTCCCTTTTCTCCAACTTCTCTATTGCCCAGTCCTGCTACGACTGGGGTAGATCCACCTGACACCCTTCCCGGTCAACCGGGGTGGAGAGAGGAATGCTAAATCCCTCTCCGGCTCTCAGACTTACTGCGGCTGAGAGTGGGCACACTTTCATACTCACACACGTACGTCCAGACTGGCCACGTCTGTGTATAACGTTGAGAGAAGGCGCTGTGCAATCTCCAACTTGCTTCCTCTCTTGGGAGGGCAGTTCTTTTACACCCTGAGGTCTCCTGGGGCGTCTTTTCAGTGATTCCAGTCCAGGCCGGCTGCCTGTGGCTTCTTCAGTATCCCCAAACCACGCCGGCTCCAGGGTCGCAAAGGCAGACTGTTGGATCTCACTGGACAGTTAAGCTTTGCAAATGTAATCTCAGCACTGTAACTTGTATTGCCTTTGGTTTGACTATGTCTATATTTTTTCACAGCCAGCCGGGGCCGAAAGCAGTTTTCTTTGTACTTAGCCTGGTCTGCATTGATTCTTGACCTTGAACGCAGATTAACTTTCTCTTTATCTCTGGACCAAGCTGAATTTCAAATTAACCCGTTCCTTTCCTCAATAGACAAATTGCTCCCATTGTGTGTCAGAGGCTTTTTGGTGATTAAAAGCTCCTCTGAGATGTATGATCTTATCTAGATTGAAGGTACCTTCTAGTGGGCATTGTTTAGATGAATTTTCACGCGTGTAATGATTCCAATTCTCTAAATACCTGCAGGTTTTAGGACCATAATGTACGTACATGAAATAAACTGGGGTACCCTTAGGGGGTGAAAGGGAATGCTTAGACTGTCCCCCACCCATTTTCCAATCACACACACAGGGAGGAGGATGTCCTGTCCGCGCTAGCGGCACATAAACTAAGGATCTCTCCCTACAGGGTATTCACACAGGAGAGACTAACGAGGGTAACCATGACCTCCTACACCTCCCTTCAGCAAAGAGCGTCGGCTAATCTCAGAGAGACGGCGCCGCATACTCTGTTGCATCCAGTGAGATGGTCAGACTGTCAGTGGCTCACACGGAGTGGAAAAAGGGGAGGGAAGATGGGTTCACACACTCCTAGACCCAGGCAGCCTCCTCGCCGGACGATGCCAGGCCGAGTTAGCGTACCGTGGGTCGGATCTCCTAAAAGATCCTCTAGTTACCGGGCTTGCGTTAGAGTAGTTCTGGTCACGAGCCAAAAGACTTCGCAGAGTACTCTGGGCGTCTTCCGGTAACACTCAATTCACACTGGTGCACACACAGACACAGCACCACAGACAGACACACAGACACAGCAAGATCTTGCTCCAGGTACTATCCCAAGTACCTCAGGTACTATTCCCAAGTACCTCGATGCATCACTTGAGGCGGTAAAAACCCCTCTTGAGGCGGTACACAACCCCTCTGTCCGGACTATGAGGCGGTAAAAACCCCTCCTGCTGAGGCAGTAACAACCCCTCAACACAGGTGCAAACCTATGCACCTCGCATATGCATACAGGGGGCGGCAAACAATTCCCCTACGCCGCTCAGCATCTGACCTTGCTGCACAGCCAATAAGTTCGGATGGCGTGAGCCCAACAGGGACAGACGGCCCCACGGACAGTCCTCCTCCAACACCCCAATAGAGATTTCAAAAGGTCTCCTACCTCTATTGTGGCGCCATGGGGTTCGAAGGGGAACGATCCGTAGCAACTGCCGGTGCCTCTGCGGGCGTTGCCATCCCGGACGAGCCCCCAAATTGTCGGAGAAAAACTGAGTTCTCACTTTTTGTTTGGGTACAGCAAGTCAGGTGCTTTATTAACTCTCACAATTGTGCAGAGGGAGAGAGCTAAGCAGGTCTCTCTCAACAGTAAACAATTACAGCAAGCATTTATATCTTTTGTTACAGACAATAATGAGCAACAACTGCATTTTGTTTATACATAGGTCATTCTGATATCTTGTTTTGCTCACTAATGTAGACTCTTAGTCTACATTCCATATTATCTACACAAGGTCGCAATAACTTCTCACACAGTTCTTTCTCACCCACCTCACACAATCCTCGCTTCTACAAATCTCACGTTATCAGGCTACAGTTAGCCTGACTCTTGCTAACAAACTGTCATGCATTGCAGTTCTTTTCTGACAGTTCTGTTTCTGCTTCCACACAAAGAAATGGGTATGGTTTTAATTCAAAATGTACTTGGCCTATGTAGTATTAAACTCAGTGGTCTAAAAAATACTTAGGAAACGGAGTTCACACACTACCTCCTCCATTCTGAGTTCCCGCCCTAACTTTTCCAGCTTTGGATCTTTGCTACATCGAGTCCCCAAAGCAAGAATTTCTTCTTTAGCTGTGCTAACAGGAGGCAGAGCTTTCCTTTCTCTCCCCACCTTGCTTTCTCTTTTCGCCAGTTAGCTTTTTATGTAGCACTTAACTTCTGCCATAAGATCGGCCCATATTGGCTCCTATATGCACAGATGAGCCGCAAACAGTGGTGAGCTGGAGCCGGTTTGCACCGGTTCACAAGAACTGGTTGTTAAATTTAGAAGCCGGTGTAGAACAGGTTCCTAAAGGGGCAGGCGGGTGAGCAAACTTTGGTCTGCGGGCCACATCCGGCCCGCGGGACCGTCCTGCCCGGCCCGCCTGAGCTCCCAGCTGGGGAGACTCCCCCGGCCCTTCCGCCGCTTTCCCCCCCTCTCGCAGAGCCCCAGCGCACCGTGCTGCTGGCTCCAGCGCTCTGGGGTGCTCTGCAGCTCCTGCCGCTTTGAGCGGCATGGTAAGAGGATGGGGCTGCGAGCTCCAGCGGCCGCGCGGCATCCTTACACAGCAGCATGGTAAGGGGGCTGGGCTGGGGGCTGGGAGGAGGGTTGGATAAGGGGCAGGGAGCGGTTGGAGGGGGCAGAGGCTCTGGGGGGGGTGGTCAGGGGACGGGGAATGGGTGGGGATTGGGTAGGCATGGGAGTTCCGGGGGTCTGTCGGGGTGGTGGAGGATGGGGTTGGGGCAGTCGGGACAAGGAGCGGGGCGAGTTGGGTAGGGGGTGGGGTCCTGGGGGGCAGTTAGGGTGAGGGGTCTTGGGAGGGGGTGGTCAGGGGACAAGCTGCGGGAGGGGTTGATGGGTTGCGGGTTCTGAGGTGGGCAGTCGGGCAGGACGTGGGTTGGGGTCGAATGTGGGGGGGGGAAGACAGGCACATGGGGCTTGTACTCACCGCGCAGTTCCCTACCGGGTCTTCGGTGGCACTTTGGCGGCGGGGTGGGGGGGTGTCTTCACTCGCTCCGGGTGAAGTACCTGCTGCCGAAATGCCGCCGAAAACCCAGCGCAAGTGAAGACCCCCCCCTGCCGCCGAAGTGCCGCCGAGAACCCAGTAGGGAACCGGTTCTTAGGATTTTGGGAGCTCATCACTGGCCACAAAGCTAAAATGAAAGCTGATTCCATATTTGTGTGGCTGCTCCTGCTAAGCAGGTGCTGGATAACAATCAGCAGAGAAATATTTTAATGAGAACCAACTTTTAATGGATGGTTGGGCAACATGTTGAGAGGCTTCTGCGTCTCTTCTTGGGACCACTATTGTAAGCATGAAATGGGGACAATTATGAATTTGGCAGGGTGCCAGTTAGATTTTAGAGCTGAAATCTTATGTTGACATAACTTATGTCGCTCAGGAGTGTGAATAAACCACCCTCCCTGAGTGTCATAAGTTACACCAACATAAGCACCGGTGTGGACAGCACTATGTCGGCAGGAGAGCTTCTCCTGCCCACATAGCTTCTGCCGCTCACAGAGGTGGTTTTATTATGCCAATGGGAGAGCTCTCTCCCATTGACGTTAGAGCATCTTCACCAGATGCGCTGCCTCAGCACAGCTGCAGTGCTGTATGTGTAGGCATGCCCTAATAGAATCCAATAGGATAACCCCTTTTATTGAGTCCAAGGAGTGTTAGCTTAATGCTGGGTTCTTTTCAGGTCAACTTTTAACTAGAACAGTATTTCTCAGATCAGAACTCTTGCTTATTCTTAACCAACTAACAATTTATTACTTCACCCAGAACCGCATTAATATATATAATCAACAGTTCAGCATTCAAATGCAGACACAACCAATTGTGTGTACTCCACACACAGTAATGTCTTGCACACAGTTATCACAGACTAGAGGCTCAACAGTTCTATCAAGGAACAATGCAAATTACCAAGATTTCTTCTTACATTTACTTATGATCATCAGTTCTCTGGTACCTAGCACGTTTATCACACTTCCGAGGGTGCACTGGTCTTTAAGGCACTTTGAAGAGTGTGATTACTACTTTGACTAGATTGGTCCAAAAGGGACAATGTGTTGTTTTCAAGCTGTCTTAGGCCAATTTGCTTGGATATATAAAGGAGGTAGACTCTAAAATATGGGGTTCTGTGAGGTCTCATTAGTCAGTGTAGACTCAGAAAGATTAATATAAATAAACTATAGGTTAAGAAAAGAAGGGGAAATACAATCTCTGCAATGAAATCACACCATTTCTTCTTATCCTCCTAACCATGAGGTGGGGGAGTGGCCTTTCCACACAGCTGGTCTGGATGTCAGTTATACTTATGATTCTGCAGTTTCTGATGATAGGTTCAGTCCACTCTCTTGAGCGCCTGGTGACATCAGTTTTATATGCCCTAGTTTCAGGGCTTGTTGGAGAGAGCCACCCTCTTATTGCTGTTGTACACATACCAAGTGGGTGTTCAGATTTCAGCTCTCAGTCTCTCTGCTGCTTCCATTAGTATCCAATAGATGATGACCGTGTATACCAAATTGTGTAATCCTTTTCTTGTTGGAGGCTTTTTACATTTGATTCATTTAAAGAACTGTATTTCATTATTAGCCCCTACAGGCAGTTGGGATCCCCTCTTTTAAGCAATTTCTCTTAATACCCCAAAGTTATACCTTGGTTTATATCTTTTAACATTTCTTCTTCCTTGTGCCAGTCAATTCCTATTATTTCTAAAGTGCCATAGTTATTACAATGAAAACCAACAAAATATTTAAAATCTTCTAAATTTGGAGGACATACTCCGTACTTTATTTAATTTATACATAAGAATTTCACATCCTTTAGGACTTACAAGAGACATTATCCATGTATAGAAGGATATAGATCCAAGGCAAACAAATGTGCAGATTCTAATTTGGGGTGAAAGTTGGCTTATTTATGGTATATTCGATTTATAAGGACAGCAATCTATAGTTTATTACTTTGGGGTGAAAACTTGTGGCTTGGATTTCTTGGAGCAATGGTAGTTTGTCCAATTTGACCTTTGATCTTACTGCCACATTTCTAATTTGCTTAACTTGCATCTTCCACACCCATCTCTTGATCCTTTCACAATGTGCAATGGGTCACTGCATAAGAAAGTAAGGTGTCACCCTTACTGGGTAACTTTTTAGCTAAGTTGGAGGAGAGAAAGAGGTTTTATCCATATGCAAATTGAGAGATTCTTGCCTAGGTGATTGACAGTACTGTCACTTAGCCATTTTAGCTTCTATTCTTGGGGAGAGGAACTTTGGCTGATTTGTGTGTCCTTAGACAAAGCATCTCACGTGATGTAAGGCATTTTCTTATTGTCTTTACTTCTTAGGTTGATCCTGTTTTGGGGATAAACAGAGAAGGATAGCTTTTCTAATTTTTGAGGACCAGAAGGAACCATTAGCCTTTACTCATTCAAGGCATATGTGTTTCTCATAGCCCATATACTATCCCTAATCAGATTCCATGGCAAGCTGCTGCATTGCCTCCCTGCAATGTTCAGCAGCTTACTCCATGATGAGGGATTCCATGATTTTGGGGGAATGATGGATGTTGTTTCTCCTCATCACTGGAACACTTCATTGGTGGCTAGTGAGAGGGCAGCCTAGTTTTCAGGCAGCAATCGGCTTAGGAAGAGGAGAGGATCTCCTACCAATTTCAGAAGCAGGGATGAGCAGGGAGTGCATGTGGCTCCGGAAGGAAGCATGGAGAAGCATAGGCAACAGGAATGGGCTGACAAGTATCTTTTGAGCAATTTGTAAATTGAGTAATCTGCAGGTATAGGGGTGAGGGAAGGGAAGTCTTTAAAGAGGTTGGGGGTCAGTGGCATCACCTCCTCCTCTAGGGAGGGACACTTTTGGGAAGAAGAGTACATGAAAAACTGATGCATTCCCAGGGCAAAACTTGCTCTCATAAGTGTCATGAGCTAGGGATAAAAGTAAAGGATGGTTTAGCATTAACTCAGAGAGGGCTTAATTCCATTAAAGCCAGGAGAAATCCCTGCCCACTTCATCCCTGCTTACTATTCTAGCATTAACTAAATGATAGTTAAAATGACAGCAACTTAACAACCACAGTTCTCTCTGGAAGTGTTTTACCTCATTACAAGTGACACCCAAGATGACTGTAACCAAAAGATTAGAGACAAATGTATCTTTTTGTCACTCTATTTGCTTTATGCATTTGAGGGGTTTGCATATAGTCAGTTTTATTCTCCCCTGTTTTTGTGTGGATTATTATTAATTTATATTAAGATAGCTATGACAAGGACTCCATTGTACGAGGCATGATGCAGATATAACAAATACAGTGCCTGTTGCAAAGAGCGTACATTTTAAGTGTTAAACTATAGACACTGCTGGATAAAACAAACAATGGGGAGCACAAGGGAAACAATGAGAATATACTGGTCAAGTAAAGAAATCAGTTGTAAGAAACCAGCTGCCTAACCATTTCACACCAAGAGGGGAGAGACTGATACTGTTTCTTAAAAAAGAGGAAAATGGAAAATCACAATGAGCAGAGGGATAAAGAGCAGGTGTAGTACCTGAAACTATGTCTTCTACTTTATGTTTTGAAACTGACTAGATTTTAGTTTGTTGCCATTCCTTTAAGGTTGAATTCCAGCTTTCATTATAACCTGTCTCTTTTGGTTGCTCATACTTTTCTCAGACAAATTCCTGTAAGGCTAGATTGCTGTTCTATGCTTGCTCTCTGCTCAGAGGTTACTGCTTTGTTTTGTTTTCTTGAAGCTGTAGCAATATCCCTTCAGCCGTTGGTTTTTAATTACCATGTACAATCAGAGATTGTGGGTCCATAAATCAACAACACCTAAACCAACCTTCTTCCCCCTGGGCTGTTCGTGAAGAAATTCAGTTCAGTAGCTTTTGCAACATGACTGTTCAGTTTTCTTATACATGTGCAGTAAGGTGATTCTTTTTTTACATTTCAGTCAAAGCCATATATGTTGGGGTTGGAGAAGACTGTGCCCAATCCTTTGTGTCTTATAGCTCTGGGAATTCAGAACAGCTGGGAGCTTTGAAGTTTTACATCTTATCTTGTGGAGTTTCCTAACTTTTGAAAGCTTGATTTCTTAATGTTGATTAATACTAATATTTTGCATGAAATTTTATATTTGTATATATTTAGTTATAACATTTCTGGCACTATCTAAGAACAAATGGGACTCACTATAACTCTTTATTCATTCCCATCTTTTCATTCCACCTTTCATTTGTCTTCCTCTTTTAGTCTTTTTTTCCCTCTTCCTTTTCACTTCCTTTACCTGAATTGCATTCTCTCCTTTTTCCTCTGAGCTTTCAATATCTCTTTCCCCTCCATCTCTCCTTTTATCTCTTCATTATCTTCCGTCTTCCCTCCTCACCTATTTCTTACCCAATAAATAAATAAATGGAGATATCCTATCTCCTAGAACTGGAAGAGACCTTGCAAGGTCATCGAGTCCAGCCCCCTGTCTTCACTAGCAGGACCAAGTACTGATTTTGCCCCAGATACCTAAGTGGCCCCCTCAAGGACTGAACTCACAACCCTGGGTTTAGCAGGCCACTGAGCTATCTCCCCCCCCCCCCCCAACACTTTCTTGACACTTCTCTAAAATCAGCTGAACATGAGCTCCTGATGAGATACTATCCAAAAGGGCTAATGTGATCCTTGGATGCAGAAACAGGAGGAGTAAGGAGGTTATGTTGCCTGTGAATTTGGCACTGGTGCGATCACTAATGGAATAGAGTCTCCCATTTTGGTGTCTACAATGCAAAAAGATGTTGATAAATTGGAGAGGTGTCAGAAAAGGACCATCAGAATGATTAAAGGACTGAAAAACACGCCTTGTAGTGAGACTGCAGGAGCTCAATATATTTAGCTTAACAAAGAGACTATTAAGGGGTGACTTGATCACAGTCTATAAAAACCTAAACGGGGAACAAAAATTGGTAATCGAGAGCTTTTCAATCTAGCAAACAAAGGTGTAACAAGTTCCAGTGGTTGGAAGTTGAAGCCAGACAAATTCAAACTCAAAATAAGATGCACAAATTTAACAGTGAGGATAATTAGCCATTATAACAGTTCACAAATGTTGTGGTGGATTCTCCATCACTGGAAATGTTTAAATCTAAGACTCAATCTTTTTCTAATATATTTACTCTAGTTCAAACAGGAATTAATTTAGGGAAGTCCTATGGTCTGTATTTATTCAAGAGGTCTGACCAGATGATCACAGTGGTCTTTTCTTGCTTTATAATCTCTGAATCTATGAAAAAATCTCCCTTGATTTAAAACTACACTTCTGTACTCCATTAATGCGGGGGGTGATGACAAGAGGATCTGGTAGCCAGAAGTAGTAGGAATGGATCATTGGTTGCTTATTAGATGGAGCTTTCCTTACTGCCTATAGTGGGTTGGGGAATCCTTTTCTCTCTCCCTCCCCAGATTGAGCTGCTGAAGCTAGGTGGTAGAATCACTGGGGCTGAATTGTCTGCATCTCAGGGATGAGGCCTGCCAGAGCAGGAGGAGAAAGTTATTCCTACATAACTTGGGAAGCCATAGGAAGGTGAATACTAATACCCTTTACAAATGATTAAGCTAACTAACCTACCTCTGTTCCACTGAATTACAGAGAGTTATCCTAGGGGACAAACCTGGTCTGGCAGGAGTTTGGACTGATGACGTGAATGGTTTGATTCTGTGATGATGAAGTAAATGCAGAATTTACTGTAGCCAAACATTTCTGGAACTGTGCTGGAATTCCTGAGAACCTGACACTGTACCAAATGTGTACAAAGGTATAATGTATGCAGAATGGATGACCGCTACTTGCCATGTGTTTATCCATTAAAGGGTAGCATCATGTACCTAAAGCAGTTTAATACTTTTGTCCATTTTAGTTGGTCAAGAGTTGCTGGTGCCAAAAATGGACAGACTAATAATTGGGTGAACAGTGTCACACAATCTGCTGCAAGAAACTTTGTTTGTATTTCACAACCCAAGAAACAAGGTGGCCCCTCCCTCCTCTTTGCCTCTTGTTTTTGGCAGCTATAATGCCCCTCCTTCACTGTGGGTATGTCTACTGCGATAAAAGACCCTCACAGCATGGCTGCAACTGGCTGTCAGCTGACTCAGGCTCACAGGGTTCGAGGTGCAGGAATATAAAATTGTAGCATAAATGTCTGGGCTCTGACTGGAGCCCTGGCTCTGAGACCCCATGAGGGATCTAGCCTGAGCCCAAATGTCTACACTGCTATTTTTTGCCCCTAGTCCAAACCCCCCAGACCTGAGTCGGCTGACTCAGTCTCTGGGACTCAGTGCTGCAGGTGTTTCATTGCAGTCTAGACACACCATATATGCAAGCTCCATTGAGAACCTGTGTGTGGCTCTCATCCCCTAAACTGTGTCAGCCAGTATCTTTAGAGCTTTGATATGCCCTAAGAGCTCCACTGGTACCCATGATAGTTCAAAGGAGATGCAGCTGTTGCTAGCAAAGAGGATCCTGCAGTGCACCAGAGATCAAAATTACCTGTACAAATGAAACCTCTGAAGTGTGGAATCTATTGGCAGCGAGAACCCTGCGATGTCTCTCCACTCAGGAGGTTTTGGGACATGCTTCAGAGCTTTTGAAAAGCTGTGGTAGCAGGGACAAACTCCTGGGGTGTATAAGAGCAGCATTTTGAGGATGCTGGGTTACTGCACCTTGGCACAATTTATAAGTAGGAAGTGGAAAATGGACCTGATTCTCCACTGCCTTGCACTCTGTGTAATCACTTGCATCTGTGCAAAATCTGTATACAGTGCTACCCAGTCAAAACTGCAGGATTACACATCCACTTGTCACAGATGTAAATGACTAGATTAGGGTGCCAGGCAGTGGAGAATTAGTTAGTCGCATTTTGGGTGGTGGCAGCGGCCGGGGAGAGGGCGCCGGGGGGGAGGGCGGCCAGAGCGCCGGGGGGAGGGCGGCGAGCCCGGCTCTGGCCCCGCTCTCCCCGGCGGCCGGAGCGCCGTGCCGCCCCCCTCCAGGTGCCGCCCCAAGCACCAGCTTGGGTGCCTGGTCCCTGGAGCCGGCCCTGACCCAAGAAAGCTGTTTTGGGTGTTTAATTTTTGTAATTGTTTCTTTTAAGATCTATCAAAAAGCCTGAGTTCTAGATGTATTTTTCCCTTTTTGTTTTTAATAAAATTTACCTTTTTTAAGAGCAGGATTGGATTTTTGGTGTCCTAAGAGGTTTGTGCATGTTGTCTGATTAGCTGATAGCCACAGCTCATTTCCTTTGTTTTCTTTCTCAGCTCTTCCCAGGGGTGGGGGAGTGGGTGAAAGGGCTTGAGGGTACTCCACAGGGAGGAGGTGCTCCTTCCTGGGTTCAAAGGGGTTTTTTTGCATTTGGGTGGTGGCAGCGTTTACCAGGCCAAGGTCAGAGAAAAGCTGTAACCTTGGGAGTTTAAAACAGGGCTGCCCAGAGGGGGGGGCAAGTGGGGCAATTTGCCCCCGGCCCTGGAGGGGCCCTCATGAGAATATAGTATTCTATAGTATTGCAGCTTTTTTTATGGAAGGGGCCCCCAAAATTGCTTTGCCCCAAGCCCCCTGAATCCTCTGGTTGGCCCTGATTTAAAACAAGCCTGGAGTGGCACATATTAATTTTTAGAATCCTTGTAGGCCCCCACCTTCTGCACTCGGAGTGACAAAGTGGGGATTCAGCCTTGACAGCTCCATATTTTATTTTTTATACCAGATATGGCACAGGATGGGATTTCACCCTATAACAGGGTGGCTTGCCTGGAAGGGCTGGAGCCAGCCAGCCCTCATTACTAAGGAGCCACACCTGTGCCATAGCAGTAGGAAGCTGCAGAGGAGGGAGGGGAGGAGCAGAGGCTGCTAGGAGTGAGCAGGCTGTAGCAGTGTCCTGGGGCTTAGGACTGAGACTTCAGCCAGGTAAGGCCTGGGAGTGGTCTTCTAAAGCAGGAAAGACCCCCAGTAGGAAGGCCTGAGAGGAGGTAGGGCAACCTGTGTTTTGGGTGGACTTTGTTCTGGGATTTTAAGTTTTATTTTGTATCAATAAACCCAGACCCTAAGGCAGGGAATGTTTGACCACAAAAAGTTTTAGTTTTATAATCCAAGAGGGGAAACAAAGGCAGGCTGCCTGCATCGGAACCCCCAAAGCTATGGTGGGAGGGTGCATAGAAGGCTGCCTGTTTGTTACACTCCCAGACAGAAATAAGAATTCCCAGAACCCAAGCATTGTAGCAAAGATTAAAGCAGGAATCCTAGAAAAAGAAGATACATGTTTGAATGGTTTTTGCGTGAGAAACAGGTGGTGGTGGCTCTATTTTGGGAGAGGAAGAGTAGATTAGAAGCGATGATTTTATATTTAAATGGCACTTTTCATCATGTATGCTTGCGTATGTATTCAGGATAAGAAGTGCAGAATACCATGACCAACTGAAACAGGAGGTTGGAAGGATGTGTGTAGGCAGGCTGTAGGTAACAGAGGGAAATTTGGTTAGGGCTTCAGGACTAATCCCACTTTTGCAAAATCCTGCAGGATGTTTAAAACAGGAATTAGAGTCAGGAGAGAGGTTATTTCCCCCACTTTGCTAGACTTGCTATATGACTATAGGCAGTCAGTTAACCACTCTGGGCCTCAGTTTTCTCATGTAAATACTCACCCACCTATGTAAAATGCTTTAAGATCCTCTCATAAAAGGTGATCATTATTTTCAGGGACTCACCTTCATATCTCATCTAGAAGGTGGCACCTTTCACAGCACATGAACACCAAGCTATAGGTTTGATTTAGCGTTCAATAAGACTTTTCTAATGAGCCATCAACATCATTCCTATAGCTGCACAGTTTTTAGGGTAGAGCGCTGCTTTTCAAGTACTGAGGATCAACCCTGTTAGTTTTTGAGATCTGGCAAGATCACGGGCTGGGGGGGGGTCTGATTGAAGAAATGTTCAGTAGGGGAAAATGGGCAAAATAAGCTTTTGGCTAAGTTTGTGTGTATAATTGCTTCTATGTTGGTGTCCTGAGCATTGCTTGTATCCCACTGTGGTTTTCTATTTCATCTCTTCTTCTGAAGGTTTTTAAGAGTTCAGCCTCAGGGGGTGCCTTGTAGAGTGGTGACCCCCCTCCATCAAACTTAATTGCTGCCCTTTTTAATCTTAGCAGTCACCAGCTTAGCAGCTAATAGCTAAAATGAAAAGTCTTGGAAATGTTATCTAATATTTAATCAATAATCCCATCCATCAGTCTGATTGAAAATCATAGAAAAGCTATGAAAGGGGGGAAAATAGCCATGAAGTGAAAAAGACCGCTTTAATACCCTCTAGCATTACAAGAGAAGAGATGTGCCTCATCGCACAATGTTTGGACATGGACACCAGCTGTTTGTAAACCCCCCAGGCAGCACAGTTTAGAATGTAATTTGTCAAGTATATCTCTTGATTATAATTCTAACAAGAACTTTTTTTATTATCAAGAAAAATTATATTCTTTTGCATTTGCCCTCTATTTGAAGACTGATTGTCAAATTAAATCAGTGTGTATTAATTATGCATTAGTGAAGATTATTCCACAATCCTCACAATCAGCCCCCCCTTTTTGTTGTTGAGCAAAAAATTTACATTTATATTAAAGTAGAGAAGCTATTGAGGAAGAAACTGCTACAGATTCCAATTGTATTGTTTTCTCTCCTATCAGACACAACAACATAGATCGGAGACTTCTTTCTTTTTAAAAGGAACCCCAAAAAAGCTATCAGCCAGGTCAGGAAATGAAGTACTTCTTACAGTCGGTCAGAGTTTCAGCTGATTCATGAGGAAATTAAGGGAGGAAAGAGCTGATCACAGATGCAGGGATACTTTTGAACAGGTGAGAAGACGTAATATTGACAACCATTCTCCTTTTATGGTTTTCTATAAAGAACCAAGGCCAGCTGTGCCTATCATTATTGCAACACTTTGTAACTGTGCATTTTCTTCAAACATTACTAGAGGTTTGCCTGCCCCCCCCCCCCCCCCCCCCCCCACCGCTTTTAGACTGAGCATTTACTGCAGAGCACTGCTAACTCTTGGATATTGGAATGTCATGTTCTAAGCATACCATATATTTCAGGAATATATCTCAGCATGCACACACAGTGTCTCAGAGTACTACGTACCATACATACCTGGATCAGGGCTCTGTTGTGCTAGGTGCTGTACAAAAAGAGAACAAAAAGACCATCCCTGCCTGAAGGGGCTTACAATCTATATATAAGATGAGACAATAAATTGATACAAGTAAACAAAGAGACAGTAATAACATCTAAAAAGCAATAGAGAGTCCTGTGGCACCTTCTAAGACTAACAGATGTATTGGAGCATAAGCTTTCACGGGTGAATACCCACTTTGTCAGACGCGGAGCTGTATGGAATGGAAATCTATCAACCTCTTGCTTTTTACAGATCCAGACTAACACGGCTACCCCTCTGATAAGTAATAACGTGGTAGGCAGTGGTGTCTGCACACCAGCAGCAAATCTTTTTCAAGTTTTATGCATGCATCCTGGCAACAGTTTTGAGGAGGGATTTGAAGGAGGCTATTGAAGTAGCTTTGTGGATGTATATGAGGAGCACTTACCAAGTATATGGGACAGCATAGGAAAAAGCATAAAAGTGCTTGTTGAAAATTTTACAAGTGGGCAGTAGAGACTGGAATCATGGGCTGATCAGAGGTGAAAATCATCTGCTCAGCACCAAATGAGAGTGGCTGTGAAAGGCCCTGAAAGTGAATATGCATGTTCTTAGAGAGCTTGGTCTCATGGCTAGATTTTTTGGAACTTACTATTTGCCAAATTCCAGCAAAGTGTATTAATTTCTGAGCTATTTGGATCTCTTTGTAGAGCCCAAGGTCACTTTAAAAGACTGTCCGCGTTTTCAAATGTTGACACCTGTTTTGTTCTGCAAAGTGTGCGTGGGGGGGGGGGAGGATGGGGTCAGGCAAACAAGTTATCATTCATATATACTGGCTTATTTTTTGAAATAAAATATGTAAAGTAAACTCAGAAAAATCTCTCACATTTTGAAAGTTTAGGATCCTTTTTGTAATTGTATTTATGGCTCTAATTAGTTGTATTTATGCACTAAAGATAGAGTACGGAAAAGCCATGCATAAATACGTTGATAACACTGACCGCTGTCCAGTCTAAAAGGTATACTCTGATATTCCTTTAATTTAAATAGAAGGCAGTTGTGCAGGAACTGAAGGAGGACCAGTCCCAGAGCTTCTCACTGTTTGCCCACATAACTAGTGATGATTATTGATGACAGTTGAGCTTTTCTATGCTTCATTGTATCTGTTCTCAGCAACAACAAAATAATAAGACTTTCAAATGTGTTTACAGAAATACAAATTGGCCTTCCCTTTCAAAAAGGAAGAATACAAACAACAGTTTGCTTGCTGCATATTGAATGTCATTGCCACATAAATAATCTAATGCTCTTTTCAGGCCTAGATTATGCAACATTTCTCTAGAGGATCAGCAGAATACATAAAATCAGGCTTATTCCCAGTGAGATTGTGGGGGTTTTATTTGGGGGGGGGGGGGGGGGGGAGGAGATTAAGGAAATTGAGAAGGTCTTAGCAGCAAAGCAGATTTAAAAAAAACTGGTTGCGGACAAGAATCTAATTTAAAAATGATCACTGTTTGTAGGAATTGAGAGAACTTACTTGAATCATTTTAAAAAGAAACTTTTGCAGTTGTTTGAGAAATTCTTTTGTGAAACCTAGATATTAATAAATTGTAAGTAACTATGGAAGAGAAGACAAGCAAGATGAAAAGGTTGCAGTCTAAGTAGGCGATTGTCAAGGCAGTATCCCCACTTTGAACTTTAGGGTACAAGTGTGGGGGCCTGCATGAGGACTTCTAAGCTTAACTACCAGCTTAGTTCTGGTCCGCTGCCACCATTCCCTTCCCTGGGAAGCTTTTAGAAACCTTTCACCAATTCCCTGGTGAATACAGATCCAAACTCCTTGGATCTAAAAACAAGGAGAAATTGACCCTTCCCCCCTCCTTCCTTTCACCAACTCCTGGTGAATACAGATCCAACTTCCTTGGATCTAAAAACAAGGAGAAATCAATCAGGTTCTTAAAAAGAAGGCTTTTAATTAAAGAAAAAGGTAAAAATCATCTCTGTAAAATCAGTATGGAAAATAACTTTACAGGGTAATCAAACTTAAAGAGCTCAGAGGACCCCCCTTTGTCTTAGGTTCAAAGTACAGCAAACAAAGATACTCTAGTAAAAGGTACATTTACAAGTTGAGAAAACAAAGTAAAACTAAGACGCCTTGCCTGGCTTTTTACTTACAAGTTTGAAATATGAGAGACTTGTTTAGAAAGATGGGGAGAACCTGGATTGATGTCTGGTCCCTCTCAGTCCCAAGAGCGAACAACCCCTTAAACAAAGAGCACAAACAAAAGCCTTCCCCCCCCCCCCCCCCCCCCCCAAGATTTGAAAGTATCTTGTCCCCTTATTGGTCCTTTGGGTCAGGTGTCAGCCAGGTTACCCGAGCTTCTTAACCCTTTACAGGTAAAAGGATTTTGGAGTCTCTGGCCAGGAGGGATTTTATAGTACTGTACACAGGAGAGCTGTTATCCTTCCCTTTATAGTTATGACACGCCCCCCAAATCACAGATAGTGTTGGATGTCCGGTTCCACACTGGCTGTGATTTCTTCCTGGAGCTCTAGGAGAAAACGGAGTTAATAAGACACATGTACCTTTAGACATACTACTGATTATATAAAAACTAACAATATGTTCCAGTCCAAGAACAATTTTTAACCAGTTGACTCTGGGAAACTTTCCCGGGAGAGTGCATCAGCCACTTTGTTAGAAGCTCCTGAAATGTGTTGTATTTCAAAATAATCAAACACTGGCGTGACCACCTCAACTGTCAGATGGTGTGTGCTCTTGGGGTGTTTCTTCAAGAGCCACCATCAATTGCTATTCCCTTCTGGGTGCGTTTGGTGAAGGCCGGATTTCACTACCACAAGGACCTAATTGGTGACTCGCTCCGCCCCTATTCTTTGCCAACCCCCAGCGCATGCCACTGCAGGCAGGTCCTAGAGCCGGCAGCGTTTGCATTGGTAAAACCCATATTGTTGTTTGTATTACAGTAGCACACGTCCCAAAAGGACAAATTTCTCTTCTGATTAATTGCTTTCCAGCATGTGGAACCTACATTTCTGCTAGTGTGCATGGGCACTGCCTCCATCCTTACCCCTAGAACCTAACTCACAGTTATGTCCTGGCAACATTCACATGTCCTCCTGCATCAGGCCCCACACAATACACAGCTAGATGAGTCTTTTACTCAATAGCCCAGTGGTTTGAGCACTCATGCCCTACATGGGAGATGCAAGTTCAAATCCCCACTCTTCCTGATGTGGGGCAGGGACTTGAACCCAGGTTTCCACCCTTCCAGGTGGCTGCCCTAAGCACCAAGCTATAGAGTTGTTTTTGTTATAGTTCTCTGGCTCATTTATTTATTTTATAAAAAGTGTAAGAGCTTCAACAGGAGAAATTGAGAGAGACTCTCCCTAAATAGCCTATAGCCCAGGAGTTAGGGTACTCCTTAAGAGGTGGGACACTGGTTCAAATTCCTGAATACATATCAGGCAGAGTTAGGATGTGAATCCAGGTCTCCCATAGCTCGGGTGGCGAGCACTGGATGTTCAGAGAAAGATTCTAGGCCGTGAGTTGGATTTTATGCAGACATATCTATGCTTATTTCATTTTACTCTTTTAAAAGCAGACCCACAGTGACATCACTAGGTGTGGGACTCAGGAGTTCAGCACATGTAGAATCAGATGCCCACTGCACAGCATGGCAGGCTCAGAGCCTGAAGTCTAATGGTGTTACTGTGCACTCCTTCAGTTGCACTTCTACTCATTAGTCAGCTATTTCCAGTCACTGCTGCTGAACATACATATTACCACCCCACCCTCTCTCGCTGCTGCTGCTTCAACTATCTCATGAAAGAAACAGACACCTCTAGAATAAAGAGACATCTTAGTTTTTCTCTTTGTCAGCTCTGGCAATGATGCTGCTTTCAGTCCCCTGGCTGTTGTCTTTCGTCTTTTATGCCTATTTTGTAAATATTTTCCCAACCAGAAGATATGAATGTCATTGGAATCTGAACAGCCACCCGTAGAAAATTCATCAGTTGAGACACATTTGGAGGCTTTTTGGAGGAGATGGGGGAAATTTGATAATTAAGGTAGTTCCTGAATATTTCTCAAAGAAAATTTCGTACGTTTTAATTAATATATGCAGGAAAAAAGCGTGTTATCCCAGCCTGTCTATGTCTCTCTCCTTTTCCCAGTTCCCACTTCTTCTTTAGCAGCCACAAGCAGAACATAAACATGGCCATACTGGGTCAGACCAAAGGTCTGTCTAGCCCAGTATCCTGTCTCTGATAGTGGCCAGTGCCAGATGGTTGAGAGGGAATGAACAGCCAGGACAATTTATTGACTAATCCATCCCGTTGTCCAGTCCCAGCTTCTGGCAGTTGGAGGTTTAAGGATACCTGGAGCATGAGGTTGCATCCCTGCCCATCTTTGCTAATAGCCATTTATGGACCTATCCTCCAGTAACTTGTCTAGTGTTTTTTTTTTTTTTTTTAAATCCAGTTGTAGTTTTGGCCTTCACAACAACTGCTGGCAATGAGTTCCACAGGTTGACTGTGTATTACCTGAAAAAGTACTTCATTTTGTTTGGCTTAAACCGGCTGTCTATTAATTGCATTGGGTGACCCCTAGTTCTTGTAAATAACACTTCCCTATTCACTTTCTCAATACCATTTGGGATTTTTTTTTATAGACCTCTATCATATCCCCACTTAGTCATCTCTTTTCTAAACTAAGCAATCTCAGTTTTTTTAAATCTCTCCTTGTATGGAAGCTGTTCCATACCCCAAATCATTTATGGTGCCCTTCTCTGCACCATTTCCAATTCTAATGTATCTTTTTCAAGAAGAGGCAACCTGAACTGCAGGCATTATTCAAGATGTGGGCATACTATGGATTTATGTAGTGGCATTATGATATTTTCTGTTTTATTATTGATCCCTTTCCTAATAATTCTTAACATTCTGTTAACTTTTTTGTTTGTCCATGCACATGTTTTCAGAGGACTACCCACCATGACTCCAAGATCTTTCTTAAGTGGTAACAGCTAATCTAGACCCCCATAATTTTGTATGTATTTTTGGGATTATGTGTTCAATGTGCATTACTTTGCATTTATCCATATTGAATTTCATCTGCCATTTTGTTTCCCAGTCACCAGTTTTGTCAGTAACTCTCTGCAGTCAGTTTTGGATTTAAGTCATGACTTAATCTTAAGTAATTTTGTATCATCTTCAAATTTTTTCACTTTACTGTTTACCCCTTTTTGAATATGTTCAATAGTAGAGGTCCCTGTGCCAATCTTTGGGGGACCACACTCTTTACCTCTCTTAATTGTGAAAACTGATCATTTATTCCTATCTTCTATCCAGTTACTGATCCATGAGATAACCTACCCACTTAAGCAAACTAATCAGTCATGGGATAACAGCCTTTGGTGACACAGTCACAGTGTGCTTGGACTTTCAGAAAGCCTTTATCAACTGGATCACCCTTCTCAACAAGCACATGGAGATTAGTGTGGCATTTCCCTTTACAAAAGCCATATTGACTCAGCTAAACACAATATGTTGGGGAAAAGTGTATTATAATTTTGTTCTTTACTATAGTTTCAGCCAGTTTGCCTGGTACTGAAATTAGTTTTATCAGCCTGTAATTGCCAGGATAGCCGCTGAAGCCTTTTTAAAAAAAAGTAGTGTCACATTAGCCACCCTTCTTTCCTCCGGTTCAGAGGCTGATTTAAGCAATAGATTACATACCACAGCCAGTTCTGCAATTTCATATTTGAGCTCCTTCCGCACTCTTGGGTGAATATCCATCTGGTCCTGGTGATTTATTGCTGTTTAATTTATCAATTTGTTCCAAAACCTTCTCTGTTGATACCTCAGTTTGGGACAGTTCCTCAGATTTCTCACCTAAAAAGAATGGCGTTGGTGTGGGTATCTCCCCCAGATCCTCTGCAGTGATGACCAATGTAAAGTATTCATTTAGCTCAGTGGTTCTCAAACTGTGGGTTGGGACCCCAAAGTGGGTCATAATCCCGTTTTAATGGGTTTGCCAGGGCTGGCTTAGACTTGCTGGGGTCTGGGGCTGAAGTCGAAGCCCGAGGGCTTCAGCGCTGGGCAGTGGAGCTCAGGTTACAGGCCCCCCCTGCCTGGGCTGAAGCCCTTGGGCTTGGGCTTTGGCTTTTCCCCCTCCTCGCCCCCTCACTGCCCAGGGCAGTGGGGCTCAGGGAGGTTCAGACTTTGGACCCGCATTCTGGGATCATGTAATAATTTTTGTTAGAAGAGGGTCGTGCTGCAATGAAGTTTGAGAACACAAAGCTTTTCCACAATGGCCTTATCTTCCTTGAGTGCTCTTTCAGTACCTCGATTGTCCAGTGACCACACTGACTGTTTGGCTGGCTTCCTGCTTCTGATGTACTTAAAAGAATGTTTGTTGTTAATTTTTGTGTCCTTAGCTAGTTGCTCTTCACATTCTTTCTTGACCTACCTAATTATACTTTTACACTTGACTTGCTAGATTTCATGATTCTTTCTGTTTTTCTCACTAGATTTGACTTCCAATTTTGAAAGAATGTCATTTTGCCTCTAATGACCTCTTTTACTCTGCTGTTTAGCCATGATGGCATTGTTGGGTTCTCTTACTGTTTTTTGGTTTAGTTTGACCTGCTGTTATGACATTTTTAAATAGTCTTCATGCAGTTAGTATGCATTTAATTCTTTGTGATTGCTCCTTTATAATTTCCTTTTAACTACCTTCCTCATTTTTGTGTACTTTCCCCTTTTTGAAGTTAAATGCTACTATGGTGGGTTTCTCTGGTATTTTTACCACTACCAGGAAGTTAAATTTTAATTACATTATGGTTGCTATTGTTGAGTGGTTCAGCTATATTTCCCTCTTGGACCAGATCCTGTGCTCCACATAGGGCTAAATCAATAATTGCCTCTCCCCAGGGACAAGCCACTCCAAGAAGTCGTCATTTATGGTGTCTAGAAATTTCATTGCTGCATCCCTTTCTGAGGTGTTGTGGACCCAGTCAATATGAGGATAGAGGGGGAGGGACAGCTCAGTGGTTTGCTAACCCTGCTAAACCCAGGGTTGTGAGTTCAATCCTTGAGGGGGCCATTTAGGGATCTGGGGCAAAAATCTGTCTGGGGATTGGTCCTGCTTTGAGCAGGGGGTTGGACTAGATGACCTCCTGAGGTCCCTTCCAACCCTGATAGTCTATGATTCTATGAAATCCTCCTTTATTATTTTTCTGCTTTTGTAGCCTCTCTGATCTCTCTGAGCATTTCGCAATCATCACCATCATCCTGGTCAGGTGGTCAATAGGAGTAAAGCAGTAAGAATATACTATTATTCATGCATAGAATTTCTGTCCCTAGAGATTCTATGGTACTGTTTGATAAGATTTTTACTTTGTTTGACTCTATGCTTTTTCACTCTTAGTGCCACTCCCCCACTATGTGACCTACTTTCTCATTCCTATATAGTTTGTACCCTGCAATTACTGTCTCATTGATTATCCTCATTACACCAAGTTTCTGTGATGCCTATTGTATCAATATCCTCATTTAATGCCAGAGACTCTAGTTTGCCCATATTAGTATTTAGACTTCTGACATTTGGGACTCTTATGTTTGACTGTTCCTTGCTAGTTTCTACCTGCAATATACCAACTTCTTTCCTATCCTCTTTATTAGGATAGAGTTCCCCCTTTTAATAAATTCATCCCTAAGGAATGTTCCACCCAAACCACATGCTCCTGCATGCTTTGGCTTTCCCACAGCCTGTAGTTCAAAAACTCCTCTACAACCATTTTAATTTTAAATGCTAGTAGTCTGGTTCCATTTGGGTTTAGATGGAGCCCATCCTTCCTGTGTGTATATATAGGCTCTTCCTCTCCAAAAAGGTTCCCCCTGCTCTCCTCCCTACACAATAGTCTTATCCATGCATTGATGCTGTCTTTCTGGTGCGGTGCATGGAACTGGAAGCATTTCAGAGAATGCTACTATGGAGGTTCTGGAATTTAATCTCTTACCTAGCAGCCTAAATTTGTCCTCCAGGACTTCTCTTACCTTTCCCTATATCATTGTTACTTACATGTACCACGCCCATTGGCTTCTCCAGCACTGCACATAAGACTGTCTAGATGTCTCTTGAAATCCGCAACCTTCACACCCAGCAGGCAATTCACCATGCAGTTCTCCTGGTCATCCCAAACCCAACTGCAGTAGAACCCCATTTATCTATGGCCTGGTCCACACTAACCCCCCACTTCGAACTAAGATACGCAACTTCAGCTACGTTAATAATGTAGCTGAAGTCGAAGTATCTTAGTTCGAACTTACCGCAGGTCCAGACGCGGCAGGCAGGCTCCCCTGTCGACTCCGCGTACTCCTCTCGCGAAGCAGGAGTACCGGTGTCGACGGCGAGCACTTCTGGGATCGATTTATCGCGTCTAGACAAGACGCGATAAATTGATCCCAGAAGATTGATTGCTTACCGCCGGACCCGGAGGTAAGTATAGACGTACCCTGACTTTCTATTATCCGACTGTCCATGTTTACTGGACAACCAGCATGCACAGATCTAGAAGGGGGTGATCTCTCCTGCGGCCACTAGATGGCGGTGCACTGTTGCACTTTCCCATTCTCCAGTTTATCTGGATTTTTGATTATCCAGTCTGGCCCCGTTCCCAGTTAGATCAGATAAATGGGATTCTGCTGTGTTTATATTTCTAATAATCAAATCTTCCATTACTATTACCTGGCTCTTCCTAGTAACAGGGTTCCCTCTCCTGGAGTTGTCATGTATGCTCTTGCACTGAGGACATCTTCTGGATGGAGGGTCCCAACTATGGGATTGTTTCCTTCCACTCCAGCTTGATGTTCCCCTTTCCCGAGACTTTCATCCTCCTTAACCGCACAGAGGCTGTCAGATGAGGTGGGACCTTTCTACTGTGTCCCTGAAAGTCTCGTCTGTGTACTTCTGTGTCTCCCTTAACTCCTCCAGTTCAGCCACCCAGGTCTCAAGAGCCTGTACGATGTCTCTGAGGGCCATGAGCCGCTTGCACTGTATGCTTACATACACCACCTTCCCATAGGGCTGGCAATCGTACATTCTGCATTCAATGCAATAAGCTGGATCACCCCCACTCTGCTGTTAGACTTCTACCTTCATTATTTGTACTCTTGCAGTGGTTTTTTTTTTTTTTGGTGGAGGTGGGGAAAAGGGCAGTGTTTGTTAGGTGTAAGGGAGTGCAAGAGACATATACAAAACTCTTCTGTTTGCTGGTCGCTTAGGAGCTGGCTTTTTAAACTCCTGTTCTCCCTGAGTTAGCTCTGCCCCCTTGTCAAGGGAGTCTAGAGGGATAGGTTTGGTCTACAGAGTTAGGTCGACGTAAGGCAGCTTATGTTGACCTAACTCTGTCAGTGTCTAAACTACAGGCTTGCTCCCACCGATGTAAGTGCCATCCTACACTGACATCATAACTCCACCTCCATGAGAGGCATAGGGCTTATGTCAGTGTAGTTAGGGAGACACAGTGTCCATGTAGACACTGCGTTACTTACATGGGCTGTTGGCTAAAATTCTTGTCAATTTCACAGCTCTTTGTAGGAGCCATAACATTTGACAGGGTGGGTGGGGGTTCCCAGCTGCAGCCTTGCTGAGCTGCTGCCCGGGCTACCTGCTCCGATCCAAGCTGCCAGGTGCCCAGGCTCCCAGCTCCCCATAGAGCTCCCAGAGTTGTCAGAGTGCAGCTGCTCTGAGCAGAGACAAAAGCAGTGTGAAATTGACAAGAATGCCAATTTCACTGCTACTAGGCTCTGTGCTGTGAAATTGAGCCTGTATGGGGCTCACAGCTGGGGCTGTCACCCCAGGGCGGATGAGGGGCTCCAGCTGTGTGAGCCCTGAGTGGCTCAGTGCCCCAAACTCAGCTGTCAGTGCTCCACTTCAGTCGGTGCAAGCGCTCCTATTGAGGATATGTTCCATCAGCAGAAGGAGGGTAGTGTGGACACCAACAGCTGATTGAATTACTGTGGTGGCTGTAGGTCGACCTAAATTAAGTCCACCTAATTTTGTAGTGTAGACAAGTGTCAAGGCTGTATCCCCACTTTGAACTTTAGGGTACAAATGTGGGGGCCTGCATGAGGACTCCTAAGCTTATCTACCAGCTTAGCTCTGGTCCGCTGCCACCATCTCAAGAACTCCCTCCCTGGGAAGCCTTGAGAAACCTTTCACCAATTCCCTGGTGAACACAGATCCAAACCCCCTTGGATCTTAAAACAAGGAGAAATTAACCATCCCCCTTCCTTCCTCTCACCCTCCTTTTTTCAACTCCGGGTGAATACAGATCCAAACCCCCTTGGATCTTAAAACAAGGAGAAATCAATCTGGTTCTTAAAAAAGAAGGCTTTTAATTAAAGAAAAAGGTAAAAATCATCTCTGTAAAATCAGTATGGAAAATAACTTTACAGGGTAATCAAACTTAGAGCTCAGAGGACCCCCCTCTGTCTTAGGTTCAAAGTACAGCAAACAAAGATAAACCCTCTGGTAAAAGGTACATTTACAAGTTGAGAAAACAAAGTAAATCTAAGACGCCTTGCCTGGCTTTTTACTTACAAGTTTGAAATAGGAGAGACTTGTTTAGAAAGATGGGGAGAACCTGGATTGATGTCTGGTCCCTCTCAGTCCCCAGAGCGAACCACCCCTTAAACAAAGGACACAAAACAAAAGCCTTTTTCCCCCCACCCCCAAGATTTGAAAGTATCTTGTCCCCTTATTGGTCCTTAGGGTCAGGTGTCAGCCAGGTTACCCGAGCTTCTTAACCCTTTACAGGTAAAAGGATTTGGAGTCTCTGTACACAGGAGAGCTGTTTCCCTTCCCTTTATAGTTATGACAACAAGCCCTTAGGAATCAAAGAATAAGACACATGAGCATGACATATACATGCCTATTTAGAGCATTATGGTATCCTTTCTGGACTCAACAGATTATGTAACAGAACAGGTTCCCCTGAGGCTATGTAATTGATGTGTTGTTCTCAATGAGAAGATAAGTCACAAATAATTTCCACACAGAAACCTAAGAAATTGTTTCCTAGAGTGAAGGACAGTGGAAACGCAACAAAATGCTCTGGGGCTGAATAGAGTTTTGTCCTCAGTCATAGAGATCACGAAGTTTGAAAGAAACAAAAGTGGCACTGGTGCTGGGATACTCTCAGCAGGACCAGATGGATTCATTTTATCTTGAACTTAGTGATCTTTATGATTCAGGACTGGTGAGGGTAAGGCAGAACAGGACAAAACTTCAGCCTCTGATTTATGTGTAACTAGCATGGATGAAGAATGGTAACTAACCCAGGCTGCACGGGATTCAGCCAGATTTCAGTCCATTAGCTGACTCAGAATGATTTGTCATCTGACCATTGTTTGACTGTGGCCGTTACATACAGACCTGGGTTCTTTATTGGCCTAAAGCAATGCTCCAAAGTCTTGGTGCCATATGTAGCTGAGTATATTGGGTGATCATCTGGCTATGTTTGTTTTTAATGGGGGAAGTTGTATGATTCTTTTTAAATAGTTTCTAAGAGGAATGACCAGTCCTCCTCTTCATATATAACACATGCCATTTATTATTTATTTTATTCTAATTATTTAGAGTGCCTCTTACTGTGCAAAGCAACTACTGCATCAGACTAAGGATTGGGTGTAGCTCTTTTGCAGAAGCAGTGACTGAACAAGTGTATGCCTAGATAGAAAAATAGCTTCTGGCTGTGGTATTTGGAGTGGAGCAATTCCATCAGTACACCTATGATCATCCAGTAATAGAGTAATGGTAAGGTGGAATCAGCTGTGAAAACAGCAAAGAGTCTGTTACACAAAGCTGTTTCTTGTGGTTCACACCCCTTGTTAACATTTTTGACACACATGAATACCCCATCACCGAGATGCCACAATAGTTCAGTGCAGCCATTGATGGTGCAAAGCACCAAAACCCTGCTACCAATGAGGGGAGACCAGTTGCAGCCAGAAGGATGACGATACCACTGAGAGGAGATTGCCAACAGATCCGAGGAAGCAGGCATTGGAATACAACAGGTCAGCCAAGGACCTACTGTCCCCAGAAGACAGGCAGTCCTGTAAGGATCCAGCCATTAGAGAGACAGCAGAAAGAGTGGACTAAGTAGGGAGAGGTGCAGTGTCACCCAACTCATATGCGATGAGTAAGGCTATGATTATGTCATGGAAGCCATGGAATCTGTGACTTCCATTGACCTCCGTGACCTTTTCTGCCCTGAGGCTGGAGTTCTCAGCCAGCCCCACCCCTGCAGATCCCAGCCCCTGCCCTGGTGGGGCGGGGGGGACCCTGCAACTGCCCAGCTGCAGCAGGGGGCTGGCAGACCCTGAGCTGCCCAGCTGCCGCTGGGGGGACCCTGCAGCTGCCCAGCCCCACGGGCAGGGGGACTGGGTGCTGAACCCGCCTACCCTTTTGTCAGGGATATATTTAGTGAATGTGTCAGGGACAGGTCACAGGCTTCCGTGAATTTTTGTTTATTGCCTGTGACTTGTCCATGGCTTTTACTAAAAATATTTGTGACAAAAACTTAGCCTTAGAGGTGACCACTCAAAAGGGACAAATGAATCAAAGGAACAGGGCACATGAGCCAGCAGAGACAACACCCAGAGGGAGCCTACAGAGACACAAAACCAGCCAGAGATCCACAGGGAGGGAGGAGACTCTGCGAAAGATAGTTGGCAAGACTTTGAGACAGGTGACAGGGAGATAGAGAAAGTTCCCTCATGATGTTTGGTCTCCTCAACAGATGACTCGTAGACTTTGTAACCAGCTCGGTCTGTGGTAAAAACAATACTCTAGTTTGGCTATGTGCTAGCAACCTCTGCCAAAGGGGACAGGATGAGGGTCTGGGCATCAAATATTTGTTTTTAATGTTTATATTAAAATGTATGTAAAATAGGGAAGATGTCATTGGTGGAACTGGAATCAAAGAGCTCAAGTTCCCTAAAGGGACTGTTATTGAGGGAACCCCAGAAAAAACAGGCAATGTGAGCAGGGGCGACGCTAGGGAGGGGCAGGAATGGTCATATGCCCCTCCCCAGATGTCTGGGGGGGCACATTCGAGAGGGGGTGGAGGGAATTACAGCTGTGCTCAGGTACGTGCCTCAAGTCAGGAGGAGATTACCTTGCCTGTGCTCTGTGACTGCTTGCCCTGCCCTGATGAGCTTCTTTCTTGCAGTGACAGGGCAAAATGGGAGGGCTCAGGGGAAGGAGGAAGAGGGGGCTGCCAGGGACACTGGGGATGATCGTGGGGAGGGTGGCGGGGGCAGGGGGGAAGCATGGGCTGGGAGTCTGGTGGGGGTGGGAGGGTGGTCGCAGCAAGAAAACAGCCCTGTGGCCTGAATGGATGGCATCAGTTTGTTTCAACTTTTTTTTTTTTTTTTTTTTTTAAGAGAGAGAAGCACTGAGTACCTCTCTGTGGGAAAAGAGTGGGGTAGAGTCTGTGTATGTAGTGGTAGCCCGGGGCGAATTCTTGCTCACTCACTCCATTGCCCTCCCAGAATCCCAGGTCAGAATTTAAATACCCTGGATTTCCTCCCTGAAAGAATTAATTATCCCTGGGAATTGTGGTCCCACCATTTTCTGTTCATGCCATCGTGTCTGCAGACAAGTGAGCTTCACCTTGCTAAGGCCTCTGCTACTGGGGTTGACGAGCAGCTCAAGGACACGGGCCAGCTGAGTTCTCTGGGCTGGGGTGTAACTGCTTGAACCCTGGTTGGATGCTCAAGCGGTTTGAACTGGGACTTTCTAACATGCCCAGTGCCCCTTCCTCGTTTCCTTGCCCCTCTTCTGAATCGGCAGGTCTAAACTGGGAAAATAGGCAGTGTTTAAAAACGTGTTTGCTAACATGCTTGAACGATCACGTTTTTCAATACAACCTACTTCCTAGTCTAGACAGGGTGGGTCAATGTCATATCCCCACATTCCATTCTTCCATCAGGTATAGGCTTTAAAGAGGGAAATTGCTCTATTGCAGTGGTTTTCAAACTTTTTGTCTGGCAACCCAGTTGAAGAAAATTGTTGATCCCCGTGACCCAACAGAGCTGGGGATCAGAGGTTTGGAGTGTGGGAGGGGCTCAAGGCTGGGACAAAAGGGTGGGGTGAGGGCTGCAGGGTGGGTCTGAGAATGAGGGGTTCAGAGTGCGGGAGGGGGTCAGGACTCTGGGCTGGAGGTGCAGGCCCTTGGGTGGGGCTGGGGATGAGGGGTTTGCAGTGCAGGAGGGGGATCTGGGTTTGAGGGGGGGCTCAGGACTGAGGCAGGGGGTTGGGGCTTACCTCCGGTGGTTCCCGGTCAGCAGCGCAGCTGGGGTGCAGAGGCAGACTTCCCGCCTGTCCTGGCACCAGAAATGGCCAGCAGCAGGTCCGGCTCCTAGGCGGAGGCGTGCAAGTGGCTCCGCTCGGCTCTTGCCTGCATGCACTGCCCCTCCTCCCCCAGTGCAGAGCTGGTGCTTGGGGTGGGGGCAGCATGTGGAGCTCTCTAGACCCCCCCTGCCCAGCTAGGAGCCGGACCTGCTGCTTGCTGCTTCCAGGGCGCAGTGCGGTGTCGGAACAGGTAGGTGCTAGCCTGCCTTAGCCGGGCAGTACCGCCGACAGGACTTTTAATGGCCCGGTCAGCAGTACTGGGTTGCGACCCACAGTTTGAAAACTACAGCTCTAGTGTATAGTAAGCAGGGCTGTGGATGTGTTTTCCAGCAATGTGTGTCTTGATTTTCATTATTCACCCTCTCTCATAGCCCTGAGACAGAGGCAGTTGCTGATTCTAGGCTCCTCTAAGAACCAAAACCCCTTCTCCTGTTCTTTCTGAAAGTGTGATTTGTATCTAATGCTGGAAGAGCTGTACAGCATGTTTAGTTGATGACCTCCTTTCACACATGCCCTTAGCAGCACATTCCAAGGTGGCACTTCATTTCATATGTAAAGTCTTCTGATTGAAGAAGTTTGGACAGGTCAGGTGGATTGTTTGCATTAGCACTCTGGTTTCTGTAGGTCTACAGCGTATGCACCTTATTCCCATAGTAGCATTTTGGTGGTCTTGCTATGTAACAAGAGAGCCACTTTCAGCTCACATTGGATATACAGAAAGTAGTATTGATGGCAATGTTTTCACTGCAAAGAGTTGGCCAAGAAAGGATAAGGACAAAGTGTTAGCTGCTCTCTCCCACCAGGTACAAAGTACACAACAGGTATGCAGCGATCCTGAGTGTCACCTTACAGCACCCATCCCTGCAGTGGCTGAGTGTTACATGGATACATACTTCAATATTATTTCTATTGCAATACGTGGATACCTAATAGGGATTTATAAGTTACAAGCTCTGAAAATACTGTATACAGAGTGGGGTATTAGAAGGTATGCTGTATTGTATACAGTGGTGGGTTGGAAGGTATGGCATATTGTGTACAGTGGGGTATTGGAAGGTATGCTATAGTGCATTGTACACAGTGAGGCATTGAAAGGCATGGCATATTGTTGCACTTTGAAAGCTAGGGGTATAATTAATCTGTTGTAATTCCAATGACTCCAGTGAAATTACACCAAGGGTAAAATTGGCCTAGTAAATTTAATTATTTTTCTGTATTGCTGCAAAAATATCTTATGGCTTACATTGTTCCAGAAATCCTCAGCAAACAGACAGTTAGTTATTGTTTGTTCCCTGCACTTTAGTGTAACAAAAACTAAAATGGAAAGAAAAATGTAAGGCTTAAGCCATAAAGCAAGCAGGTCAAATGTATAATTGAACTGAGCAACACAATAGGTGTCCAAAAGCTGGGCTGCTAAGGAGAACCTCGTGTCTGGTGGAGAGAGGCAATAGATCTGCTCTGCTCCCAAAGCCAAACAGAAAATAGCAGGTCAGTGGTGATAGAGGAGGTAAACCTGGTCTAAGATGAGCACACCATTATCCATCCCTGGTATTACACACCTAAGGGATAGTTCTCTGCTTATGCAGCACAGAGTGAACTTGAAACAGCCAAAGGAATCTCCCCAATGGCAGTGATGGTTCTGCTGCCTTCTGCATCTGCCATCTACTGTGCTTCTCGGAGGCAAGGAGGAGACAGAGCATGTGAGGGAAGGGGAGGAGGCAGAGGTAGGCTCTGATATACTCAGTTTTCAGCTGGCTTAATGTCCTTGGGGGATCTTTCCACTTGGGCACAGTGGAGAATTAAGCCCAAATATCTGAAAGAGACTAGAATAATAGATCACTGAAATAATCCTCTTTGCCTGGTGTCCGGGGGGGGGGGGAGCGCCCAGCAAATTGTGCAATAGAATGGGGACTTAGAAGCAAATTAGCAAGATCTTGTTCAGCTCAGACAGTGCACAAAAATGTGTCATTGATTTGCTATCTAGCTGGCTTTGAACCCTACTAAAGTGAATGAGAATTTTATGCCCTTGAGCTGCTATAACCCCATCAAACCAATGAGACAGCTGAGCCACCTTTACTTCTGTTACTTATTTAAAAAGACCAGCCATGGGCTAAAAATGTAAGAGACCGATTTGAATAGATGTAAATTGCAGTTACATGAAAAATCTTTTCCCCTCACCATTTTCACACCACCTGTGGCTAGCAAGAAGTAACTAATCTTGTAATTAGAGGAGCCCTGACAATGGACCTTGTAATTTGTGTATGGTTGAATCACGTGCTGAATGATGTCAGCTGTGGCCTCTGACTTGGAAAACATTTCAGGGTATCACTTTCAAGACTGTCCATCTTTTAATTCAGAACAAGGAGAGTGTAAGGGTAGCCTGTATTTTCTGAGATTCCTTACCATCAGAGATTCTGCTTAGTGCCATTCTTAGAAGTGTTGGAACAATGAGTTGATGAATTCAATAGCGTTATGTATGAAGTAATGCCAGTTCAGGAAGCCTGGTAATTGGTTTCCTTCTTAAATGGAACGCTTGTCAGGATGCATTTGTTGTCCTAGGAGTCTCATCTAAATAGCTTTATGAAGAATGAATCTGACTGGATCCAAAGGACAGGCACATAGACATAAGTTCAATGGAACTTATTTTCTCTCCAGAAAGCTAACCAAATCTATTTTCTTTTAAAGTAAAAGTGGAAATGAAACACCTTAGCTTGTACAAATTACAGTTCAAATTGATCAAGTCTATCAAAAGCATCTCTTCTATCTCAAATTCCAGCCATCATAACCAAGTGAGAAAAGGAAACTCACTGACAGCCTCTTCAAAGTAGGCCGCCTACTTCTAATATAATTATTTCCCCATAGTTTTCCTTTTCAAGCATGATCACTGATCATTTTTATCAGTGTTCAAGGACTGTGCCTGCTGAGCATGAGGGAGAGTGGGCTGAAGTAAAACCAGGGCAGGAGTCCAGCTGAATAGATTGTAGTAAGGCAGCACAAACACTCTCTCTTACACCAAAGTAGACATCATGCCAGCACAAAGCCATGGCCCAGCAATAGAAAGGATGGGGAGCTTCCTCCATAACAAGCAGAAAGGCAGATTCACCCATTTCCACCTCAACTACTCACCCCCAGAACTGAGACTGTATCAGATAAGTAGCTTTTTGTGATAACTCAGTATAGCTGAGAGATTATTCCACTGCCCCTCTGAGCAAGTGTTTAAAAGAGAGCACCCCTTCCTCCCCCCCCATGTTTCCTTGCATTTGCTGATGCTCTTCCCAAAGTTTTCATCAGTTACATCATTGTAAGGAAACCAGGGCTTTGGAGCAGAGGCTGGAGCTGGAGAGCAGTGGAGCTGCAGGTTTTTGCCTGGAGCTGGAGCACAGCTCCAAAGCCCTGAAGGAAACATTGTCAATAACTTTCCATGAAGTTTACACATGTATTCACTTTTCAGTTAGCTATTCATTCTTCTTCCCTCACCCCCTTAATCTCATTACAGACTATTTGGTACCATTTTTCTAAAGGGGGTGGGGAAAGCATATATTCGTTTGTGAGATACATTGATTTAATAAGGAGCTAACTACTGTACAAAACAAAACCCTTGAAAAAGCATTAACTGTCTAAATGGGCAAGTTAAACAAGATACAGTCAGGGCTAAAATGTTCCCTGTCATTCATCCTGGGCACCCATTATATAGGGATTTAATGGATAAACCAATTTCTCTTAACATATCTTTAAAAAATATTATAAAATACCTATTTCTCCAAATAGCTTTTATTGGGTATAACATAACATGATAAACAAGACAATATACACTGTATTCTTTTTCCTTCTTGAAAATATGTTAGAACATAAGAATGGCCATACCGGGTCAGACCAAAGGTCCATCCAGCCCAGTATCCTGTCTGCCGACAGTGGCCAATGCCAGGTGCCCCAGAGGGAGTGGACCAACAGACAATGATCAAGTGATCTCTCTCCTGACATCCATCTCCACCCTCTGACAAACAGAGGCTAGGGACACCATTCCTTACTAATCCTGGCTAATAGCCATTAATGGACTTAACCGCCATGAATTTATCTAGTTCTCTTTTCAACCCTGTTATAGTCCTAGCCTTTACAACATCCTCAGGCAAGGAGTTTCACAAGTAGACTGTGCGCTGTGTGAAGAAGAATTTCCTTTTATTTGTATTAAATCTGCTAACCATTAATTTAATTTGATGGCCCCTAGTTCTGGGAACAAGTAAATAACTTTTCCTTATTCACTTTCTCCACATCACTCTTGATTTTATGTACACACTCATGTTGTGTAGAAATATAGAGAATTTAAGGTTTGCAGCACTCCTCATATTACTCTATATTTTGTTAATATTATTACTACTATAGTGTTAGAGAAATTCAGGAAATTTAATTCATTCAACTGGTAATCTGTAGTGTCAAGGCTGCTGGCTTATTCTGCACTTTTTCACTGTCAAGTTATTACAAGGAAAACACTTACTAGAAGAAAAAAATCTTTTCTGAACTAGTATCATAATTTGTCACCCAGAGAAGTGTCAGGATTAGCTCAAGGTGATGCATGATTTATTTTAAATGTTTTTTTGAATGCAACAGAACCTTGAATTCAATAGAGGAAATAACATTACCTTTTTCACTTCAAGACACAACAAACCTGACCTTTATTATGTTTTGACTTCATCTAATTCCTGCCAATGAGACTTTAGGGTGAGGAAAGCATTGCTTTCATAAAATGACTGATGATCAGTAATATGGATTTGACAGTAAGCGATACTCCTATCCAGAAATAAACCTTCAGTATTAATTATGTTGGTCAACAATATTGTTCTACACATGTAAATGTTGGCATGGATAATGCCCCAAAGCCATGAAGGTCAGGTTGATAGCTCCTTGTTCTCTGATCTTTGCTGGTCTTTTAACTAAAGTTGTACCCAGATTTAGCTTTGAGACTCCCTTTAGACAACACTCCCAAATGTGCAGCCAAAAGCAGTCTCCTCATGTTGCAGTGACAGTAGTATGTTCAGTACTTATGCTCCAGTGCTGTTCATTTTACTGAAGATCAGCACACTTGTTCCTTGTATCATAAGGGACATTTAAAAAAAAAAAAGATTCTACCTGTACTGTAGCTTTTTCCTAACATGTTGTGAAGATAAAATGGGGAAATGGCTGTTTGACTAATATATATTGTGAGGTTATCAAGTTAGCTAATTATTGGCACTGGCCAAACTTCTCAAAAACAGGAGCCTAACTTCAGGCTCCCAAAGTATTTTTTTATGCACCTAATGGTGGGATTTTTAAGTGCCTGGATAGGACTGGAAGGAACCTCAATAGCTCATCTAGTCCAGTCCCCTGCACTCAAGGTGTTTGTCTAACCTGCTCTTAAAAACCTCCAGTGACAGAGATTCTACGACCTCCGTAAGCAATTGGGTCCAATGTTTAACTACCCTGACGGTTGGGAAGTTTTTCCTAATGTCCAACCTAAACCTCCCTTGCTGCAATTTAAGCCCATTGCTTCTTGTCCTGTCCTCTGAGTTTAAGGAGAACAATTTTTCATCCTGTTCCTTGTAACAACCTTTAATATACTTGAAAACGGTTGGGGCCTCCCTCAGTCTTCTCTTTCCAGACTAAAAAAAACCATTTTTTTCAATCTTTCCTCATAGGCCATGTTTTCTAGACCTTTAATCATTTTTGTTGCTGCCCTCTGGACTTTCTCCAATTTGTCCACATCTTTCCTAAATATGGCACCCAGAACTGGACACAATATTCTAGTTGAGGTCTTATCAGCACAGAGTCGAGCGGAAGAATGACTTCTCATGTCTTGCTTACAACACTCCTGCTGATACATTCCAGAATGATGATGATGATGATTTTTTTTTTTTTTGGCAACAGTGTTACACTGTTGACTCATATTTAGCTTGTGATTTCTTCCCTCCCCCCTCCCCCCCGATACCTTTCCATAGTACTCCTTCCTAGGTAGTCATTTCCCGTTTTGTATGTGTGCAATTGACTGATGTTGGAGTACTTTGCATTTGTCCTTTATTGAATTTAATCCTATTTATTTGAGACCATTTATCCAGATCATTTTGAATTTTAATCCTGTCCTCCAAAGCACTTGCAACCCTCCCAGCTTGGTATCATCTGCAAACTTTATAAGTGTACTCTCTATGCCATTATCTAAATCATTTTATGAAGATGTGTGTGTGGGAGGGCAAGGAAACTGGGAGGGGGGAAAAGAAGGGATGAGAAGCTGAGCATGAGAATAGTCTTTATTTCCTTAGGGACATTTAGGACATCTACAACTAGGCTTGATTAAAGTGACAGGCACGAGCAACAGCTGGGGGCCTCCTCCCTTTGGGAGCAACAGAGGCAGGGGTACCCTCTCCTTCCCCAGAGAGGCAGGGATGGCAGCAGAAGATGTCCCCTACTACTTACCTCTACGTTTGGAGGGAGTTCTGGGCCCAATATACCCTTCCCTTCCTGCCCCACACAGATTCCTTTGCTAGGAGGGTGATAGTGCAGCCCCCAGAGCAGTGGAGGCTTGGAAGTAACACCCCACTGATAATGAAGCAGTTCACGCCTCCAAGAGGTATTGTTTCAAGCTGTCTGCAGACTCAGACAGACATTATTGTATCGGTTACATTTGGGCCAAGCTTTTCTCCACAGCCACCAAAAACTTACATCAGCTTTCATTTAAAAAAAAAAAAAAAGTGATCACATGACTTGCACAGGCAGTCTACAGTGCCAGTGGCCAGTATTGCCAACTCTACATGTTCACTAATGATGATTCAGATTCCCAAACATCCTGAATCTGTCTTTACTAATCTATTTGGAATTCTTTTTATTTGCCTTTTGGGGTTTAAGCCTCTGGGGTGCACTTACTTCACATTTTAAATATATATATATTTTTTGCCACCATGAGGGGGTAGAAACTTCCTTGTTTCAATGAAAGCTGAGCTGCTCTTGCAATCTCTTGATTCCACAGCCACACAGCCTTGTCATAAAGCCTCTGACTGCACCTCATCCAAACTTGGTTTTACTAAGACTTCACATTAGAACAACACTTTTACAAGCTGAATTTATTAAATTCCTTTCAATTTGAAATATCTTTATGGCCTTCTGTCCCCATTGGTGTCCCTAGCCTCTTTGCCAGAAGCTGGGAATGGGTGATAAGGATGGATTGCATGAAGAATGGTATTGTTGCAAGTTATCCTCAATTTTATCAAGGTTTTGGTGACTCCTGAGACATTGGTAAATTCAAATCCTTTCTATAATATGGGTGTTGTACATGCTGTATTGTGATTATTTGATACAAGGCACGAGACTTTTAAATTCCCTTAAGTCACCACTCACTGTTCAGTTTCTTCTCCCATCCCATCTCTTTTCTTCCATAGCCTCCTTGCTAATTAGCAGGAGCAGAGCTTCAAAACAGAGGCCACTGCTGCTGACCCTGTGCTATGCAGCAGTTGGCGGTAGCAAATTTTCAAAGGACGAACATGTCTTCATTCTTCTGAGGCCTGCCACCACCGAGCAGCTGAGCAGAACAGGGCTGGTTGCAGCAGCTTCTTTTAAAATTCTGTTGCTGATAATTAGAGACTGTTTTAATTGGATAAACTGTCAGGATGATTTTCCCAGAGTTTAGCATGCAACATTGGCTCTCTCCTCCCTTCCAGAGCAAAGTCAATGTCCTAAGCTTAATGGTCAAAGCCCTCAATAGGTCTGGACACATCTATATAAGAGGCCACTTCTCTCATGTATGGCCCTGCCTCAGAGATAGCTGTGGCCCTTTGGGAAAATGCAGCTGACCAAGCTTGTGAGAGCCTGAGATAAAAGGTTTTCAGTCATGAGTGTTTGACTGATGAATTAGCTATCAAAGGAGATAAGACTTGTTCAAAGCCTGTCTGTGTCCAGAGCATGCTGTCATGCGCACTTATTTGACATAGCCTTGCTCCCATAACCAATGGCCCTTTACAAGAGCCAGTTGAATCTTTTTTGTAAAAAAACTGATTTTTTTAGATAAACAAAACAAAACCCTTTTGTAGAAGAAAAATCATTTTTGTCCATTTTTCATAAAATTTTGAAATAAAAAAATTGACAAAATATGAAAATTTCCAAAATCTTTTTGAAAGTGTATAAACCTCCGTTTCTTTGTCTCAAATTTTTTTACTCCTCCTTCTCCCCCCTTTTTTTCCCCCTAATTGGAAAAACTTAAAAGTGAAAGAAAACAAATGTAGTCAATTTAGAACCAAATGTTCATTCTAGGTGCCCTAATATGAAAATCAGGCTCAAACTGGTAATGAAATATTGAGCTTCCCAAAGAGTCAGTGACTGCTTCTGACGCACTGTGTCTAAATCTCCCTGTGACTGTTTTTTCATTTATAAAATGGGATCATAAGATCACCTGCCTCATGGAGGTGTTGTGAGGCTTAGTTCATTGTTTGTAGAGCACTTTGGAGTTCTTCAACTTACTGTCCCTATGTGTGCTCCACTGTAGGATGTAGTTTCTCGAATGGGATTGTAGTTAGTAGTGGCTGTGGGTCCGCGCCTGGTACTATACATCCTCATGCTCTAGTGTAAGGGTACATTGGGAGAGGGGTGCAGACCTGCACCTGCCACCATTCCAGTTCCTTGTCAACTGCCTCAGCTTGAGATGGAGCATTCATTGTCCACTGCTAGATTCTCAGCTGCTTCCTTCCTTAAGTATTTTATTTATTTAACTTATCTTATTTTTATTCACTTTTTAGTTTAGTTTTAGCACAGGCTTGTGTTTTTGGGCTCCTCTTAATCCCTGCTGAACAGTACCCAAGCTCTCCTGTAGTGTCCAGGTTCCTCACTCACAAAGACTACCTGGTTCCAGAGGAACCCGAATTTCCTATGCTAGGGGATACTGAGAGAGATTCCTCCCTGGGACTGCTGCACCCTTCAGAGCTGGAGCCTTTATCCCTATGTGAGACCTACAGCCCCTGAAAGAGGTCCACACTTCACAAAAAACCACCCTCCTCAACAGTGACCACCTACTCTGCACCTTCCTTCAAACTGCCATTTTGACAGATTTGTTGAGGGTTGTGAGCCATCCTCGAGAGTCTTTCAGCCATCCTGAGGGCCTTTACAAAGGTCCCCTCAGTCATCACAGTTCACTTGCATTAGTGGGAAATAACCATCGTTCCCTATCTGTATGATTGGCTCTTTGAGGGTCACTCCCTCTTCAAGTCCAGTGAGCAGCCAACAAAGACCTAACCTTATTTCACTCCTAGGACCTTTGTCTAAACATGGACAAATCTGCCCTAAAACCAGTACATTGCACAGATTTCATCAGGGCCACTCTGGACTCCTCAAATGCTAGAGCCTACCTACCATTACAGCAAGTCTCATCACCACACTATAACTGAGCCCATAATCCACAGCAAGGGCTTTCCTGCAGCTCTTAGGCCACATGCTGGCCTGCATGTGTGTAATGCCTCACTCAAGACTACACCTTTGAGGCCTTCGGACCCGTCTTAGGGCTATTTACATCCTCAACTGTCTTTTTCCAAATGAGTGACCGTAGCTCCCAGTGTTCTCAACTCCCTTAACATGTGGCAGGATCTTCTCAAAGTCTGTGTGGAAGTTCTGTTTTCATGTCCACCCCACCTCAAGAGTTACCACCACCTGTTCCTCCTTGAGAAGCTTTTCTACTCATCAACATTCTCTAACTCAGGGCAGATCACTACATGGGTGAATACTTCCTTTGAAACATCAAGGGCTGCCCAGACAAGTTTACACTGGACAATAGAGCAACAGTGTACTGTATCAGTTGTCAAAGTGCAGCCAGGTCCCAATCTTTATGCACAGAATCACCAGGACTGTGAATATCCTACTACATAGAAATCTAAGTCGTCTACTTTTCTGGGCCTGCAGGATAACATAGCAGATACCCTGAACAGGCATTTCCAACTGAACCATAAATGGGAACTCAACAACTTGGTCTTTTAGAACAGTGTTTCTCAATGACTGATCCATGGACTGGCACTGTTCCCTGAGATCTCCCTGACACAGTTTAGAAAGGTAGCTAGCCGATCCCTGGTATCAAAAAGGTTGAGAAACACTGTCCTAGAGTGACTGGCCATTTCACTAGGGCTCAATCCTCCTCAATAGCCCTTCTTAGAGACATATCCATCTTGGACATCTGCATTCCTGATCCTCCATTCACATGTTCTCCAGGAACTATTGCTTCCTACGTGCTTTCAAGGGAGATATGGCGTTTGCTGACACAGTCTTCAGCACCTGCCTCCATCTTGAGATACTGTTTGGAAGTTTCCAGCAGTGGAACACCCATAGGGACAATACCGCAAAGTAGAAGGTGAGATCACTTACCTGTACAGTAACTGGGCTTTGTGTTAAAAAGGAACCGGAGTGGCTGCAGATCTGCCCCTCCTATATACCCTGGCACTGGAGCATGAGGATCTGTAATGCACAAGCATGTACCTGTGGGCACTGCTGACTAAAATCTCTGATCAAAAGTACAAGGCATGTGCATGCTTTATGGTGGAATGCCCATAGGGAGAAAACATCTCAAAGAACTCCAGTTACTGTACAGGTAAATAACCTCGCCACCTTCAGCAGGAAGACACTATATAAGAGCAAGATCTTTTATTGTAAGAAGATCAGTGTGCCTGTTAAGCAAATGAAATCCATGGGCTCAGTGGAGGGGTGACTAGGTCATGCTACAACAAATGGGGGAGGAAAGGTGGGCTGGTCAGCCATCTCAAGACTGGAGATGGGGAAGCAGGTTACCAAGCCATCTCTGAAGAGGAAATCCATTTCCTGAGGGAGCAGAAAGATGTCTCATGCCTGCCTTCAAAGAGGACCTACTGAAGGCCAGTGGCTGGGAGGCCTTAAATAAACACATCCAAGCTTTTACAACACCCTAGTTTGTGTTTGGTAAGTTTTTAGCTCTCATTTTAACTAACTGGTTCGCTCATCCCTAATATTTTCATCCTCTAATCTTATATCAACTTTTGTTCTGGAAAAATTTTACATAATTAGCTAAACTAACAGTGGGCTTCATAGAGAGTGAATAAGATATGACATAAGAAAGCAAATAAAGCTTCAACTGTAGCAGGTATTTAAGGTGGTCTGCAAATCTACTGACAGGAATATGTAATGAAGAGAATGTCATTAAGTAATAAACACCTTATTGCTCATAGATTTGAACCATGAATTCATTGAAATTTGTAAGACGTGCTAGCGGGATGTGACAAAGGTGAAGTCTTAGGTGTTTGTAAGCATCTCCAAATAAGTAATTAAAAATAAATCAAATACACTAGGTCAGTGGAAATGTCCTAAAACTGAGTAAAGTTCAGAGATGTCTTTGTTCGACTTTAGGATTATTTTTGCTAAGCGCAATCAGAAAATGAGCCTTCATCTTAACTGGAGGCTTTTTGGAATCATAGCTTCAAATGCACGTGGGGAGGATTTGACCCTTCATTCTTTCAAGGTAACTATTGAGTTCCAGACGTTTTACTGTGTGCGCGCATGCACCTGCATGTCCATCTTTTTGACAATTCCTTTAAAAAGAGAGAATATCTGCTTCGAATGGGCATTACAGAGGCCATCTTTCTTCTAAAAATAGGGGAAATGGTGTCTTTGACTACAATGTCTGCTGCCCACACTTGTGCAGTGAAGTGGTGGCCTGTTGTCCTCCAGTCCAGAGATGATACATGGAAATCCGTTTGGGATAAAAGGCAATAGATATTTAATATAAAATATTTATTGTGACAAGCAGGAAAGCACATGTAAACACCCTCCATGCTGCACACTCTTGTGAAACATGATGCCATTGGTAGAGTTAAACTGGTGTAAAGTAGAGGTAACCAGATTAAATCACATTACAGAGGTCATCACAGAGGCAAGTGTCTGTGCCAGATACTCTGTGCAAATGACAGAAAACCTTTTTTTAGAAAGATTATTGATTTGCAGAATGGAGAGTAAACAGACATCAACAAAAGTGAGGCTGTTCCTACTATCAATTGAAAAAAGAAAATATGCTCAAGTTACCAGGGTTCATTGTTCTAGCTTCAAAGTAATTTAGACTTCGGCCATGTTTTTTATCCTTGTGCTCATTTTTGGCAGTATTATAATGAATGAGGAACTCATAATAATAAATATTGGTAAACGGGTGCCACATGCTAAAATGTAACAATTGAACTCTAGCAGATAATGTTTGAGGCAAGGCAGCAGGGATTGGATCTATAAGCAGCAATCCCAGAGACTGCAACCAGAACTCAGATAAGCTTAATTACCACAAAGTGGATGTATATTATGCATTGTATTTGTAACATCTCTAGGGTGGAGGTTACTATGGAGATAGTCCTCCGTTTTCAGTGTACAATATATTTATTTATAACAGGAAGGGGAGAAATATAAACATTGATATTTCAATGAAGTAGAAACACAACCTGATATAAATATTTTACATTTATTGGAAGAATATAGTAAAAAGGGAGACTGCAGACTCAGTGGTAATTGGTCAAACAAAAAAAAAAAGAAAATAAAAAAAAAAAAAAAAAAAAAAAGTCTGCCATTTACAAGAACACGGAACTCCTATTTTGTAACAGACTATGAAAAAATGTTAGCTTAAGTTCAAAAGTGTAACTTTTATGTATATAAAAATTGGCAAATAAGAGTTAAAATGCAGATCTGTTAAAATTATAAAGGATAGACAACTAAACTGTATTACACAGCTATCGTTTTCAGACGTTTAAGAACCAGATAAACCTACATAAGACTTCCTCCCCCCCCCCATTTTTTTTTTACACATGCACTTTTGGGAACAAGCACCCATTTCCAGTGTTACGTATTATCAATCCGTTTCACAAATATATTATTTTTAAACAACAAAGAGCATAAAAGGTGTTTTACCTGATATTAAATTTGCTGGTGCATTCATTGGTACTAAACGAAAAAAAATCTAAATAAATTTAAAAATTGTAAACTACATCAGTGCCTTGCTACTCAAGGCTTCAGGTGTCAAGTCTGCGATGGTATGTCAATGACTCTTTCTCTCCACCCCCCCTCCCCCGTTTCCACCATGCAGTTATACAAAAGAAAAATAAACATGTACACAATTGGAAAGACATTGCCCCTACAGCTGTCTGCTCAAGTGTCCTTTCTGGAAACCTCTTGATTTCACATGACTGTGCAATTGCTGTAGGGATGGCAACGAAATGATACAAAATGTATGTTGTGGTTTTCAATCCTTTTGCAGGATGTTTTTAGAATAATTAGGTCAGATTAGCTCTTTGGACTGTTATTTTTTGGATCGTGTCCTTTGAGGTAACACAATCCCCAAGCCTAGACCCGGAGTCCTTTCCTAGTAGATTTTTCTGTTTTCTTAATCTTTCAGGGGGCTAACATCTAATAATCAGATGGGGAAACGCCCTGTAGGAAATATGTTCATTAGCCATTATTATGCTGACATAATAAGGAACAATGGAAATTTTAATTGATTGCATTTTATCTGGTTGGCACTCCTATGGAGGGATTAGTCAATATCTTGCACAGTGGATATGCAGGAAGCCTCATCTACACCTTCTCCCTTGTGCACCTGTATAGGACCTAGGCAAAATGCTGTCACTATCACTCCCTGGGCACTGGGGTTGTCCACAGCTGTAAGCTGGCATAGGTAAGCCATGAGGGGGCATGGGCAGGTTTCTACTACTTGTGCATCGGTTAGCAATTGGCAGCAGGTGCTGGGGGGAGCACAAAGTGCACATTTTACTAATGGATGTAGGCAATGCTATAGAGAGCGCTCCCAGCAGCAGTGCTCTGAGGCATCCTGGCTGCATCTGACCTGTATAAGGCAGAATGCCAAAAAGCACCTCTATTTGGCTGCTACAGTTCTGCACACCCCTTCCCTAGTACTCCAGAGAAGAGCTGGGGCACAATTTAACCCTTCTGTGGAGCACCATTCAAATAAATAACATTAGTGACTAAAAGAAAAGCCATGTACCTGTTAAGGAGAAAACTGCGTGCAAGAGACACTGATGTACTTAAATAATTTTTTTTACCAACTCAGCTGTGACTGATTATGACACTACTGGTATTTGATCCACCTGCTGAGGAAAATCTATAAAGCTTTATTAATTTGGTCACCTAAAAATCAGTCACTTCATCACATATTAAATGTCCTGCAAAAAACGATATATTTAGTGGACTAAAAAGCCATACATTTTTAGTCTGCAAGTCTGACCTTGAGCGGTACAGTATCTGCAGAGCTAAAGGTTATGTGGTGAAAGCAAGGAAACCAGGCCTCTACAAATAAAATGGATGACAATAAGCATGATGATTTAGGAATGCAGAATATGTTTGGAGTTCTGAAATGGGCTAAAAGGAGAACACACTTCCTTAGTGAGGCTCAGTGGAAACTCTGGCATCACAACACTCTTTATTCAGTTGGAACTGGTCTGTTGACTGCAATTGAAGCAGGGTAATTCTCTCTGCAGGTGGACAGTGTTAATTACACATTGTTCCTCAAAGATGAGGAAAAGAATGCTGTGTGTTGCAAAGAAAATGTCAATAACAGAATTTCATATACTGTAATATGAAAAAGGAATTTGTCAGCTTTCTTGAAGTCTTCAGTTGAATAAAACATTAATTAGAATGTGGACTAGGCATTCCCCTTTACCTTACAGTTACTTTGGGATGTTATACCTACAGTAGTATTTTGGGGTCTCTGAAAGTAGTAGATGTTGGGCCAAATGAAACCAGAGATGAAGCTGGAACTTTGTCTCTGAAGAGCAACTCACAGAGTAATGTGAAATGGAAGTATGTGAGGGATATGGAGGCATCTCATTCAGATGTCTGAGAAGGCCTGAAGAAGAAAATATTAAGGGCCAGACTGTCCTCTAAAAATAGTCTTGGAATGAAATTTTGCTGGCTTCATATATAGCAGTGCAACTCTGCTAAAGTCAATTGAATTGACTACTCCTAGCATGAGAACAGAATTTGTTCCTAAGACTATCTTTTTGAAAATCCATACACAATCATTAGAGGTGTATTTTACTCTTTACATATCCCATAATTGTGGTTACATTTGTTTTTTTTGTAGCTGGTAACCTCTAGTTTTGTTCTGCTGCTAAAGTTGAATGATTTTTTTCTCTTTATTTCTTGATACAGTTTAGCAAGACTGATCTGTTATGTCTGTACTGGCTGTTCAATAAGAGAAATTTTAGTTGTGATATGGAGAATGCTCCCTCTAAACTAATAACTGACCTTTCTCTTTCTTGTTTGACAAGCTGTTTTTCTTTTCACAAATCACCTTAGCTTGGATTGTTGATGGGTTTTGGTGCTGGTGTGTGCTTTTCTGTCTGCTCTTACTACACAGAGTCCAAGTTTGGTGAAGGGGGTGCTCTGCATGTTTACAACCAGTTCTAAAATTATAGCAGGGTTGTAAATACAGCTATGGTGGTAATTTAGGACTATTCTAGCAGCAGTTCGTGCTTTGTGAAGTCATGTGACTTCATTGTCCTCCATGCTAGCCTGCAGGCTTTTTCAGAATGAGAAGTAGTCTCTTGAGTTCACAGTTGCATGCAAAGCTGTACCCTAAGATTTACGATCTAAACCATTTGTTTGCAAGGTGATTTGCTCATAAAGATGCACTGTGGCATTCATTTTTTGAAAAACAAATGAACATAAGAATAATCTAGTGAAGTTTTTTCACTGATTAGGTTTTGTGGTTTCAGCCTAGTCGAATTTTTTGACCATATTATTAAACCACTGCATAATTGAATGTGACCGGTAATCTCTCTGCTCAGGAGTGAAAGTACAGTGCTAGCAAGAGATCTGCAAGTCAAGAGTGAATATAGAGTGACGAGGGGAAGCATAAAAGCAACTGCGTGCCCCTTATGCCTGGCTCTAGCCAATATTGTGAATTAGTCCTTATAAACTCTTTAAAAGCCTTTAAGATAAGTGCTCTCCTGCTAGAAAGTTCAAAAGATCCTGCCTTAGTGAAGTGATGATGCATTTGAAAGAAGAATAGTCTTCAAACATGGCCAGTAATAAGAAACCTCCAGAAAAAAGAAATAAAAGAAATCAAAACTGAGGCCCCAATCCTGAAGTCTCTCTGCGCAGAACTCCAATATATTTCAGTGGGAGTTTCATGGAAGGAGGGATTTCAGAATGTTAGTAAGATAATTGCTTTCTTTACCTGTACGTGCAATTTCCTCTTCTTAATAACAATTTTAAATGTACGTATGTCCTAAAATTCCCATCTTTTCAGATTACTGGGCAGTAGGTATATGGAAATCATGTGGGGTTTTTTTAAGCAATTATTTCCTTTGTTCAGGGTCAAACCAACAAATTTTCTTTTCTGGTGTCAAACCCACGCAGAGGATTTAAAAAGCATGCTACCTTGAGTGACACACAAATTAAAGGTGAAATCTCTAAATTCCCCTTCCTCCCAAACTGCTAGGCTGTAGTACCTAAGGATTGTATCCTATAGTCTCTACTAGCCAGAAATCACATTTGTCACATCAAAGGAGAAACATCTTACATATTAAGTAATAATTAAAATTTTTAAAAAATGATGGAGTTTAGCAAAGTAGTTCAGTGGGATTCTAGCTCTGGAGCCAGTGATTGCTGTAAGGGATTAAGGGGAGCAAAAATGATGAGTGGAATTTGAAGAGAATTCATTCTCTTTTTAATGAAAATGTAAAGAATGTAAACTTTCTGGAAAAGCACATTGATGATCTGAAAACTCAGCTTCCCCCTCCAAGCCCACCAAACATTTGCTGAATGGTTTGCTACTATAAGTGACCATCTGATCATGGAGGGGTGAAGAGAGATTTTCAGATAACATATACTGGAAAATATTATGTCCACATTTTTGCTGTTCTCTTACCAGTGTCAGGCTAGGTCTACATTACACTTACAGGGGTATAACTAGGTTGCTCAGGGGTGCAAAAAATCCATACCTGTGAGCAATGCAGTTCTACTGACCAAACTACAGCCCCAAAGAGAAATGAGTTCAGATCAGGGAAGGAGGAATGGGACACACCCGATGTAAGGACTAAAAGCAGGAGAGGCAACATGTTATGAAAATCACACTGACAAAATCTAAGGACAAAAATCAGCACCTTTATTTTCTAGAAAATGCAGTACTATTGGGAGAATAAATAAGGTGTTTGTCGACAAGTCATTTTTAACACATTGCAAGGCCAATCATGAAATGCTCCACATGGTGCTTGTGTGATAAACACAATGAATTGAAGCTGGCATTTAAATCTGGTTTTGGTTTTCATGTCTGAGCATGCAGTATGGTTTCACCTGAAGTACTGTCCTGCTTTCTCTTTCATATCAAAGATGACAAATTATGTGCTTTAGGACTGCACTACTTTTATATTACTACAGTGAAAGTTCAGCTAGCAATCACTACACCCCATCAGCTTCAGAAAGGAAAGATATTGGCAAGTGAGTGGTAGAAAAAAGGATTTCAGCAAACGAAGAGGGACTGTTTCTTTTTCCACTTGAGAGTTTAATCTGCCTTCCTTTTTAGTTGTTTGTGCCTCCACTGTCAGAAATAGACATTATGCCGGGATATTCTAGCTACTGGCTCAAAAGCCTTATGATGTGTCCTCAATGAAATGATTTGTCCTTTCCTTGAGAAAACTGGGAAATTTTCTTATCAGCAAACGTGTTTTAACCTGTATTTTTCATTCCTATAATTAAAGTGAAACAAAACAATATGAGAAATGATGTCATCGTATCCTTATTAGGCAACCAGCAGCCAGTAATGTCTTTGTAAAGGAGACAAATCTCTAATCTTCCTGTCATGACACAAAGAAGGGACAGGGTCTGGGTCTGAAGGACAACATTGTCCATCCCAGCCACTTGGGCTAAGGTTTATATGAGGACAATATATCCTAGGATCTCATTTTCTAAACATTCTGCGAGAACATCCTTTTTTTTAAATGGAGACTGTATGGGATATTTCTTCTTGAAATCTCTCTAGTACTTCCTTTCTACAGGGTTATTCTGTTTCCAAGGCCCTTGAATTTAGTACAAGGACCTTAACAGGGCAATCCTGTAAGTGTCTTCCCCTCCTGCAATAGGGAGTGTAAGGATTGGCTGAATATGAAGAGGGAAGGTGCCCTGCCAGTCGGTGTGGGGTGGACACAATCTGCGCCCTGTACACCCCCAGAACAATCATGGCTAAGTGAGTCAGAATGTTTCCAAGGATTGCCACTACAGCATGAGTTCTTTGTACCCCACCACAGTGGTTTAGGAGCCACAATGTGTACTGATAATAATAAAATGGTGTTAACCAAGTCTAATAAAACAACTCTTCCAATTACTTTCCTAAAGTAAATAAGGTGCCCTCTTTATTTCAATGGCAAACTTTCATGGTTACCTAAATGGGTAATGACATGGTAAAGATACAAATGCATTGTCCAGTGCTAATGATTAAGGTTATTCTTATGGAAAGAGAATCCTTCCTCTTCAATCCATCTCTCTCACCTTGCTCCTTTACACTGTGTGCCATTACTGTCTGTGACATCTAGCCATTCTAACAATCACCAGCTATAATGTCAGATTAAGACCTCTTAAAACCACAGGGCTAATTTATATGATATCTTATTTACACATGCCTTTCTCCTGAAATATTTCCAAGGTACTGCTCTATCAGCAGGAGTGCCAGTGTAGACCTTGGTGTTGTCCGACCCTGTGCAGAGCTGGTCCAGAAGTTATGATGGTAAGAATGCTGGCAGCCAGCCTACATTAGCGCTACCACTGGTGGGAAACCTCTCAGAAAAAAGGCCAGTATAGACAAGGTGCTATTGGCACCAGTAATTCACACGAATGTGGAGAAAGAGAAAGCAGAGACAGGCCTAAACTTTAGATCTGAACAACTCCAAGCTTTAGATCCAGCTAGAAATGTCGTGGCTGAAGCTCTTTTCTCTAACTTTGGGGGGGGAAGCACCGGCTTGCTAATATTTTTTATTAATAGCATTACAGTAGTAGTAAAAATGCCATAAATAATGTATATGACTTTACACTGATGTGTATCTGCAGCATTTGAATAAGCACAAAGTTCATCATAAACAAACATGGGTGGGTGAAAAACCAAGGGGAAACAGTGAGGTACAGTAACCTGTTTCCTTACAACTGCTTTCTGCCCAAGAAAGGCTGAGGTTTATTTTGTAAACGGCACTGTTCTTGTACTGTACTTCCTGACAGACAGCATATAAAGTGGTGTTAAGCCATCGAAAGTGACACTCCAAAATAGAGGCAGATTTTGTGACATATTTACAAAATGCACATCAAGCTCTGAAACAAAAATGCAAAATGATTGCAGTTGCTAAACACTGTTGTTTACTTTTTCCATTTTAGATTAAAAATCTAAAACAATTTTGTGAAATGCAGACTGTAGAAAAAGATTACACATCTGCTGAGGGCACAGGTCTGTCTTGTTTTCAAACATGCTGTTTCGCAATATTGCACTTTCTATAAAACCACAAACTCCAGACATTTGGGAATCTTAATAACCAGGATGATAATTTCAAAACTAAACGTTGAGGCTAGTTTTAAATACTCAGTTTTGATTGTAAACAACTGAAGCTGTACACTCATTATTGGCTTTCATCGGGCTTTAAACTAATCTCTTAAAGTTATAAATGAAATATGACAGTAGCACTTTTCATTCTTTTATAATGTTTTGAAAAGGAGGAAAATAATTGGCAACAACTGGAGAAATCACTCTCCATCTCCTATAATATACTTAGAGATTTTAATTTTTAGGGTACTATTAAGTGTTCTGTGAATTTTAAAAGACAGGAGTATTTCCTGGATATATAACCATCTAAACATTTCCAAAGCCCGTTAGAACCTCATAAAATGGGGAAGTGCGGATGTCAAAGCCTATTAAATACACTGAATTTCCAAAAGAGGACACTCTTCATTTTGCTGTATCTTAAACAAAATGTACAAAACACTGTAGAAAAAAGTTAACTAGCCAATATCCAATTAATTAATTAACAATGCTAAGATTTTAACCTTATGTTCATTTAAAAGACATCAAGACTACAGAGAAGGCAGATAGCTGCAAATTTGGTTCTTGAATGCTATACCTGCTTTTCCATTGATTAAATTGCAGAGTTTTTCTTTGTACATTTTTGTAGTCTCCCCTGCCATAAACTTGCAAAGTTAAGAAAAGTAGTTATAGACATGTATCTGATATTGTCTTAACTTCCTAAAGTACATAATTCCAATAATTACATGTGACAGATGGGACAAATAAATTATGCCACAAATGCAACTGAATTAATGCTGAGAAAACAGTTTGCATAAGTTTTTTGTGAAAAACACATATGCCTATATTAAATTTATTCTATACCAATGAACTCATCTGGACAGTCTCCCAAAGGATTATTAATCATGAATTGAATTCCTGTCTGCTTTAGGACAAAGAACACAACATACTCTAGATGCTGCAGGAGTTCCATGTTTTGAAAAGCCATTTCAATTTAAACAGAAGTATGATGTGAATTGCAAAATGTTAACTGCTTAGATAAGTGAAAAATGAATACAGTTGTTGTCCTTTTACCTCTGTACATAAGAATCAGAATTGTGTGTCCTGTTTACCAAATTAAGACAAAAAGAACTGTTCTATTTTCTTGTTGAAAGGTAGGATATATGCAGTCCTTTGAAATAGTACAGTCTCTTTCATTCATTAAAAAAAAAAGTGTGTTAATCTAAGTAAAAGCGAATACATTCTTGTCCTTACTTTTAGACATTAGCGAGTGATAGATGAGGACCTATAGTTGGGTGATTTACTGATTTATCTGGATTCTTCCCAGAGTTATCGTTGCACATTTCTGGCATTTTCATGCACTTATTCATACAAGCATGCCAGCTCATTAAGGCACGCTGTTTGTGTAACATTTAGTATCAATGCTAACTGACTAAACAATGTTTCTTATGGGTATTGAGACAAATATCTTTGGACCAAGTGTGAGCATAGTGATGATTAAATGTACACAGTATTTACATAAAGAAATAATAATGATAAAGGGATGACACTAATTTTTCCTTTATTTTCAGTTTCTGCTCCATTTCCCCAGTGTGTGTTTCTCCTTTGCCCCCAGAACAAACCCAGACTGCTAAGAAGTCCACCTACAATGAAAAAAGTGTTCTCCGGTATGCTGCTTCACTGTTCATTTGGACGCTAAATTTAATGTAATAGGTACTGATTGAAACACTCATAGCCTACAAATTCTTCAGTCACACACATCTATCCCCTTCAATACTATCATAAATGTACTTTAAAGAGCAGAAATTGTGCTCTGCACAATAGAAGAGTCACCACAATAGAAATAAAATATAATGCAGCCACAAGAAAAGAAATAGGGCCACTAAAAGTCCCAAATGCTGTTTTTCTTTTATTCCTCTGTTTTAGTCATTTGGTCTGGCAGTTAATTCCTTGTTAACCCACACCTTGAGCTGATAACAGGTCTCCCAAACTTTGGATCTCAGATCATAACTTTGTTGCTAAAGTCACAGGTCTCTGTGGTAGTCGGGAATCCTTATCAGGGCCTTTTGTAGAGATAGGTCCAAGCCACAAACTTTGTGCCCTCTCCCCCCCCCACCCCCCCGACTGATTAGCTTTTATTCTTATTATAAGAATACTATTTTTATACCAATCTTTTCCTCCTTGACAGTGTGAGTATGCAAATCTGAACGCAACTAAAGACAGTTCTATTGATTGATATTTCTACTCTATGCCTTGTTCAGCCTTCCAGAGGTTTAAAACAGGTAGCATTTCTTTCTGCAATTGAGATGTAGCCTTTTTCTTTGGACAATATTCATGGAAAGTATTCTTTTAAAACATGTCCTTTTACTGACTGCAACTGCATGCAGAAAAGGAATATCAATTATTTGAAATTTGAAAAAAAAATTCAGAAACATATCAGAGAACCTCCAAAAGCTAATTTGGCAGTTTGATTTTAGATGAGTAAAAGGAAGCAATGCTACCAGTTACCTTCATTACATGCCACTCTCTTTCTCAAACGTGCTTCCTGCTGACCTCTTTTCTACATGTGTACATTCGAAACTAACTGTGGTTTTCTTCTGCTTGTACTTTGAAAGGCAGATGATTTGGAGTATTTCCTGACAAATATGTATCACACTGGACTGGATGTTGGCCTTTTAGAAAAAACCTAGCCCATCAAAGGCGATTTGTGCATGAAGATTCCTGATAAACTACTTAATTTTTCACAGGAAAAAAGCAGCAAGTAATGTCCAAAGTTGAACATATTTACTATGATGGGAGCAACTGTAAGAAATCTAAGGATGTGTTTTGTAAATGATGTGAATATTATTCTACAAAAAAATTATGGATTTCTTTGTTTAAAAAGAATACATGCACATCCAGAATCTTAACTGATGTTCTTTCTTAGAGCAATATATCATTTAAAATATCAGTTGCAGAAATGATTTAAAAAATATAAAGTTCCTAATTGAAATCCTATTCAAAAATTGTGGTCTTCAGAAACATGGCACAGCCACCGTGTTTTAGTGCCACTGGTGTTGATATCTGCAACTGAGATAGCAAATTAAGACTGCAGCATAAAGTAGAAAACCTTTAGGAAATGTCACTAGCAGTTTATCACTGTAAAATAGATAGGAGTCACAGTCCTTTAAATCTATAGTATGTGATGTTCTATTTACATGTATCCTAAATGACAGTGTTAATGTGACTAGATATATAACATTTGGCAGAATCGTCTCTCTTTTTAATGTATGCTTAGACATTTTCCAAGATGGCGCGTGCACGCACACACATATATAAAAAAGAGTTAGTTTTAAAAAGTAACCCTAGAAGAATATTGCAGATAATGTGGTATAAACGCACAGTGTTTGAGGGAAAAATATTACTTTGTTGAAAAACAGAGTTCTGTAGGTTGAGTTTGGCACTACTTTATCACTATGTCACTTTCTTTTTGATTGAAGATAGTTCTTTCTGAATCTCGCTGAATTTTGGTCGGTTTTCTGGTTTGTAGTCCCAGCATCTCTGCATTATTTTATATATTTCCTCTGGGCACTTTTGAGGTGCTGACATTCGATATCCTGACATGCAAAGATAAAAAGGGGAAAAGTTTAGTATGCAAAAATAACAAACTGAACAAATGTTTAAAAATGAATGAGCAAAGTTCCTTGAGGTCACTACATACAACATTTTATAAGGTCAGATTTATGCATCTCCTAGGTATAAATTAGATGATTTTCACACTATGAAAGTTATAGTGCTTGACTAGCAAACTAAACACTGCTCAGATTGGGAAAGGTAAATTGTCAGTATGCTCCTCCAACTGCCTAAAAATTCACTCTCCTCATCCTAGGAAAATGACTGGACTTGACATGAAGAAGAGGAGCCAATCTTTGTGTCATGAAAATCCAATAAACTACAGGAATGCTAACAAATTAAAAGGTTTCAGAGTAGCAGCCATGTTAGTCTGTATCCGCAAAAAGAACAGGAGTACTTGTGGCACCTTAGAGACTAACAAATTTATTAGAGCATAAGCTTTCGTGGGCTACAACCCACTTCTTCGGATGCATATAGAAGAAGTGGGTTGTAGCCCA
>NW_020664420.1:60301649-60321480 GCF_002925995.2 Terrapene triunguis | reverse complement strand
TGGGCTACAACCCACTTCTTCTATATGCATCCGAAGAAGTGGGTTGTAGCCCACGAAAGCTTATGCTCTAATAAATTTGTTAGTCTCTAAGGTGCCACAAGTACTCCTGTTCTTTTAACAAATTAAAACACACTTACCTTAAGGTTGAGTGTGAATTTCCCTTCTGCCCCTTTTTTTCCATTTCTTTATTCCTTCCATCTCCCAGTCCCACTCTTTTCTTTCCATTTTGATTTCCCTTGCCTCTCCTTTTTATATTGAAGAAATTAAGCCCCTTTTTCAGCCTCTAATTCATTTTTCTTTCCCCCTATTCTCTTGTCCCTCCTTACTCTAATCCCTTGTCCACGTCTCCTCCTCAATTCCATTGTCTGCCCTCTTTTCTGCTCTTCCACTGTGCAAATTTTTTTTGTTTGCTCCCTGCTTCCATATTGTGACCAAATAAATGAAGTCTCTGGCTTCTTGGAGTGCAGGATCCCAGGCAGTCAGCAAAGCAAGTCAACAACTGCTCACACATTAGGCACAAAAGAGCAACCCGGGTTCTGGCCTTGTTAACACTCACTAGATAAAATAATACATTTTACAAATGTAAAGCCACATAAAATCCATGTTATGTATATGACTCCTACATCTGTTGCTATAGGTTGTGGGCACAGATTGGGGGAAGGACAGTGTGATGGAGACATCACTATGGAAGGAAGGAACAAGGAATGCACTCAGACACCTAATATCTTAATCAGAGTTATCTACTTTTGATTACTTTGTGAAAGAAAAGCTGGTTTCACTACTTAAGCCAATTCAAATGGAGCTGTTCACTATTTTTGTTCTTAAATTTTGCTCCAAAGGCAAAAGCTTTAACAAAAGATAGTGCAGACAAATAGTGTTTTTGGTATTTCCAGCAGCTTGGGATGTTAGCACTGAGAATAGGAGCAATTTACTTGACAAGAGCATCTTCTGGTTTAACCTTTGTACTGCCCAAGCCTCGCAACTAACCACCCCCTTTCTGTTCCCTCCTACTCTAACCTTCATGCCTTCTTCCATAAAGCCCTACACGGTACCTCAACCTTTTGCGGATTCAATCAATTATGCCTGTATCCTCTCATCCTTCAAGACCCCACTCTTCTTCCAGGAGGCCTATAAACCCTAATCCTTCCTCACAGGGAGCTCTTAGCAAGTGATTTAAAGAAGATCAGACAACAAACTTGTGGAACGAACAGGACATTTGCTAAAGTTGCTTGATCATACTGTTTGTCACTTCCCATTTGCACATTGTCTATTTTGTTAAGCGCATGGACCTTGTCTTCCTACAGATCTATGAAGTATATCTTGCATGTGGCTGCACCCTATAAATAATAACAATTAACCTTTCTCCACTTGTTCCCGTGCTTGTTGGTTGGTCATTCCAGGGTATGGACATACGCCTAGACTGAAGGTCTCCCAAAGAAGGATCCCAAAGCTCCATACATCACTTTCAGAAGTGTATCTCCCTGAGGAAGGAGAGAAAGTGGATAATATAAATTCAAAGAATATTTCTGCGATGTACTATATGCTGCCCTGAACCAAGGTAAGAATTTTATTTAAATAAAATAATGACAGCACATTCCTGGTACGCTTGCCAAGGTGAAATTAAAGCATTATAACTGAACATTAGCTCCTAATGGATACTCTTCCGATACACCATACCAATGATCTCATTTTTCAAGTGATTGATTAACAATCAATTATTTTAGATCAAGGGAAATATTTAAAATTTGCAATTCTGTGATTTGATGAGCAGACTTGTTATGCTAGTAAAGATGCAAATTTACCCAGGGCCAAGAGACTGAGAAGATTTAAATGAGCTGGATTTTTGCTATTTTGTTTTCCAGCTGAACTGAGGTCTCCTTCTCCATTCTCCTGTCCAGCAAACTTTGAAAGAAAATAAATTTAAAAGGTGAGGGACAGTTAACTTTTTTTTATTCTTCCTTGTTCACAATTCCTCTTACAAGGTACTGTAATTTACTAACCAGCTGTTCTTTTTCAATCCCCCAACTTGCCATGGCAATTAGTATTCTGAAAAGAGCTAAAATTGACATGGTTGTTATTAACAACTTCTTGATATTGCAAAGCACACTATCATGTAAAAGTGCCTTTGTGAGCCAGCAGCATTGAATGATATCAGCACAGCTCATGGAATAGTGCTTTTATAGGGTCTACTGATTGTTTTTGTTTACATTAAAAAGCTACCTTCTCCATATACCCCCCCCCCCTTTTTTTTTTTTTTTTTTTTTTGTGGACAATGGGTGAGATATTGTTCACAGAATACAAAACAATTTCTCTCATCAACACTGGAATGAAGAATCTAAAGGACTTTATCCATTAAGCTATATCAACTGTAGAGACCCTGTTTTCCCCATAACATGTTAATAAAAGAAAAGGCCAAAATTTTCCAAAGTGCTTTTGGGTACTCATCTTGAGCTACCGTGAAGAGGGCCTGGGTTTTAGCGGTGCTGAGCACCTACCATCTGAAAGTCAGACTCCTTTACAATATTTGAAGCTGGTCATCCAAAAACGGAAGCAGCCCAAATCACTAGTCAGTCTTGAAAATTTCAGCCTATAGTTTTTACTAATAAAACTCCAACTGTGCTTTTGAACACAAATTTAAAAATTAAATTGTCTGTTTCTACAGCCCGTCTTAATCGGATGAAAGGCAGGCACTGTGGATAAGAGCGATGATGCTAGGTGGAGAAGGCGAGAGCTCTTAAGACTTAGGTGCTTCAGTCCCTTTGTGAATCTGTCCCTTTAGGCATGACTGACCGTCACCAAACTCCTGCTCAGCTGTCCCCTAACGCTGTAGGCCCTGCACACTTGGGTGACTCAAATTCAAATCCCTACTCTGCCTGACTTTGGAGCAGAGATTTGAACTCAGGTCTCTCTCTTCCCAGGTGAGTGCCCTAACCCCTGTGTTATAGGATACAGGGAGGTAGGGCTGACAGGGCTTAACTCCAGAAGAGGGTTCACCGGTGAGACATGTGCCTCACTCCAGCCTGTCAGTCTGGTGCTAAAGGCCCAGATCAAAGGGGAGTTAGGCACCTCTGTACACCTTTGAGGATCTGGGCCCTATGCCTCCCTGCATTTCATTCCTGACTAGTTTAGGTGGCTCCCCCCTCAGCTTGCTGACTTCTGAGAATCTTTCTTAGGTACCTAACTCTCCCTATACAAGGCAGGGGGAGCCTGGCACCTACCTCAGGGCTGTGAATTCCACTAGGCAGCAGGGCTCTGCAACACTCGGTGTTGCAATACCTATAGTCCCCTTGTGAATTTTGCCCTTAAAGACAGTATCTCACCACAGTGGCCATAGGGTATAACTCTATTCTCCAGGTTTGAACATCCTTTCTAAGGGTATGTCTACACAGTAGTTGGAGGTGTGATTCCCAGCTCAGGTAGACACATAGGTGCTAGCGCTGCTTGAATTAGCATGCTAAAAATAGCAGTGTGGCAGCAGTGATATAGGCAGTGCCTGAGTACAACACTGTCCTAAGTATGTACTTGGGCAGCTGTTCCAAGCTGCTGTAGCCACACTTCTACTTTTAGCGTGGTAGCTCAAGTAGAGCTAGCATGTATATGTCTATTCAAGCTGGGAATCACGTACCTAAAGAAGCCAGTTTAGTGAAGTGAAACATAGGGGCTCTGAAAATATCATCTTAAACAATACATTTGCTTCTATCTTTTCAAAAGCAGACCTGTCCTTTTATTATTAAGAACATTACTACAGAGGCCAACAGCAATGAGAAAATCCATTTAACACATCTTTGCATCCGTTATCGCTGAGCTTTACAAAAAAAACCCCAAAACATTTCTCCTTTATGTATCTTCTGCCCCATTTCCAACACTGCCATTTTGCCAGTGTCATGCTGCTGATGTTTGAGTGCTAAATATTCAGCTAATCATTTTAAACCTAGGGGAAAAAAACATCTCCTTTCTTTTTTCCCCAGCCTAAATGAAGTACATGTAAATGATAATGACAGTTGGGGCCATCTGACGTCAGAAAGTTCAGTTTGCACTTAAACTAAATTTCATTTCCAGCTGTGTTAAATTAGCTTGCCTGCTTAGTAGATAGTAATTATGGACATTCACTGTGCTGCTGGTGGTAAGATTAGTTTTCTTGTCTGTATATCAACTCTCTTCAGAGTTTGGCATCCAGTAATTTAACACTTTTCATTAAAGTCATTCAGTGGATACAAGTTAGAAGTAATTAGTTTCTTAAGAAAGCACAAGTTATGCAGAGTCAATTACCTTTCTCAGTATGATAATAGCTGGGCTGAGAAAGGGCATGCTGTTTATATATACGATTATTTATTAGCATTGTAAAGAACTGAAGAAATTATAGTGGAAGATCACATTAAACAAATATACACATTTTACTTTTTAAGAGCAGTTAAACAAAGCACAAAAAACACACTGTGACCAACATATAAAATTTTACTAGATACTTTGACAAGTAACTCTTTTGCCATGCAACTCCAAATACAAACAGGGCTGAAATCCTCATCCTACTGAAGTAAACGGCAAAACATGCATTGATTTCACTAGGGTCAGGCTTTCACCTGAGGAGTCTCATGACCATAATCTGAATGTAACACATGGAAAATGTATTCCTAACTATTCTGTTTGTTTTATTCAGTGTCTACATTCTAAAATGTTTACTATTGTTGTCTGAAAACATACCTTCCATTTTTTTGGCCTTGTGAATACTACTATTTACAGTCTAAGTTTAAATTAAAGTATTACCTTTACACTACAGTCAAACTATTCCTGCCTGTCTTCCCCTATATAGTGAAAATGGAATAAACTAACACTTTTGAAAGACCTATTCTAGATAGTGGATAATTCTCGTTCTCAGTGATACCCCAACATGTGTGTAATAGTTTTTAGTATGAGTACAAGTATCCTGCATGTAATTTTCATATGAATGGCAAATGATAAACCACACCTTTGTAAATATACATTTGAACAACGTGGGGAAAAAAACCCAATCAGCAAGTGAGGAAACTTCCTCATATACTCTTGCAACAAGGAATGCCTCTCCTTTCTCTAGGCCTGCAGAAGCACCTCTACAGCTCAGGGATGTGGTGGCATTGTGCTGAGTTGGCCTGTGGAGCAGGCACTTTGATAAATGAAAATGAATGAACGTTGCTAGAGTTTTTGCCAAAAATTAATGTTGCTAAAAGCCAAGTCACTACTCTATCCACTGATAGACTGGTATTCAGAGGTGTTAAGCCCACAACTGCAACAGCATCTAGTGAAACCTGTTGTTACTTAGCACCTTAGGCCATATTTCATTCATATTTTGTTTCACTGAATTTACAAAGACTTGTCAATCATTTCCTCTCCCAATCCCTGATTTTCCCTAGCAATGTTTCACCAGGAAAAAAAGAGTCATTGCAGTAATTTTTACTGTCCCTAACCACGGTCACGTCATTTAAAAAAAAACTATTTCTTGTTAGTCAGTTGAAAGTTATGTTCCTATTCCCCAGGCTGCCAGGTTTTTTCCAGCTAGTGTAGCAATGATTTTATATTTTATTGTCTACTTAACTGTAAACACTTATTGAAATAATAAAAAGACCAAACTTTCCAGATCTGAATGAACAAATAAAACACAAACAACACGGCAAGCTAAACAGTAGAACAGATACTGACCAGTGGTGGAGCCAGCAAATATTACTAATTTTCCAGAGGGAAAGCTTTTAGTCTCACAATGTAAAATTCACCCCTGTATAAGGCCCACAAGACTTATTTAAACCCTAATGTGTGGGTTTATGCAGCATTTAATAGTGATGCAAAGGCCCACCTCAAAGGAGTGAATTTCACTCATGGGGACTGTAATATAATCAAAGGATGAGAGCTTCCAATACATTTTCTTTATTACAAACTTTAACAGGAGAAATGTTTACATAAAGCTCAGTTGTAAGATTTAATAGTTTAATTTTTCACTTAAAATATTAAACATAAAACTGGTTTCAAGACACTTAGGTTCAATATTGCAATGCCTAACCTGGTGCCTTGACAAAAAGTGGAATCCACAGTCCAGCTCCCTATGTGATGCAGGGGGGTGAGTTAGGCACCTACGAATGAGATCCACAAAAGCCAGCAAGCTGAGGGGGGAGTTACGTATACTAGTCAATAGGAAACAGAAAGGTGTAGCCTAAGTCCCACTCCAAAACAGTCCACATCGGAGGGAAGCACCTATCTCCGCTTGGGATTCACAGCCAGTAACCCTCTGCTTTCTTGTAAGCAAAGGGGAGGGGAAAAAAAAAAAAAAAAAAGAAGAAGAGGCGGTGCACTGGCCCTCCCCCCATAACCTTTAGCCCAGTGGTTAGAGCAGTCACCTAAGGTGTGGGAGACAGATTCAAATCTCCCTGAGGTGGTGCAAGGCTTGAATCCACATCTCCAAGCTCTCAGGAGAGTACCCTAACTATTGAGCTATGGGAACAGTCTGTAGTTAGTTGCTCTCATTCTCTCCATTTGAAACTGTTCCACTTAGTATAAATTGTAACTGAAACAGAACTTTGAACTTGGATCTCCCCCATGAGTACACTCACAATTCGGCTATAGTCATTTTAACTCTTTCTCTGGCCTAGTGAATACTATAATTATTTTTATAAAGTGGAATGGCTTCAAAAGGAGAGCCTCAGAGAGCGAGAGACAGACACACACATTAGAATACCCTACACGCACCTGACAGGTGGGAGGGAGACCTGGGTTCCAATCCCTGCTCCAATGACTATATATTCAAAGTGAAATCGCTTCACTAGAAGAGATTGTGACAGTCCCACGCACAATAATCTCTTACCTCAGAACACTCTCCTGAGAGGTGGGACATGTGGGTTCAAATCCCTGATCTGCATCAGACAGTGTAGGGGATTTGCATGTGGGTCCTGTCTTCCCACATACTGGGTGAATGTTCTAATCTCTTGGCTAAACATTATAAAGATAATCACTACTCGTTGGCTTGTGGCCTGATCTGTTAGGTGGTCTCTCTCAACACTGACTAGATCGGCCTGGAGAGGTTGGGGAAAAAAGCAGTTACTTATAGTAATTGTGGTTCTTCAAGAGCTCTGCACATGTGGATCCCACTCAGGTGTGTGGGCATCCCAGTGCAGTAACTCGCAACATTTTCACTAGTAGTGTCCAATAGGAGTCACGCTTGTGCTCTTCATGTCCTTGTGTTCCCTCTCCCAAAGGCATAAAGCTAACAGTGATCCCAAGTGCCAAATATATCCTTCGCCACCCAGAATCCAATTTATAAGACTCTAAACTGAGAAGAAGGAGAGTGGGTCGTGGGATCCACATGTGCAGACATCTCATTTACTGTAAGGTAAATAATCACTCCTTTTTCTGTTGGTGAGAGAGACAAACTTTCGAGCTACACAGAGCTCTTCTATTCCTGGTCTTATTAATTGATAAGACAGAAAATATCATATTACCTTTATATAGATCCATGGTACACTCAGATTTTGAATATTATGTGCAAATGTGGTCGCCCTGTCTCAAGAAAGATATATTGGAATTGCAAAAGGTTCAGAAAAGGGCAACAAAATGATTAGGGGTATGAAAGAGCTTTCATATCAGGCGAGATTAATAAGACCGGGACTTTTCAGTTTGGAAAAGAGATGACTCGGGGGGATATGATAGGGGTTTATAAAATCATAATTGGTGGGGAGAAAGTAAATAAGTGTTATTTATTCTTTCTGATAACACAAGAACTAGGGATCACCAAATGAAATTAATAGGCAGCATCTTTAAAACAAACAAAAGGAAGTATTTCTTCACACAATGCACAGTCAACCTGTGGAACTCTTTGCCAGAGGATGTTGTGAAGGCGAACACTAGAACAGGGTTCAAAAAAGAACTCCATAAATTCATAGAGGATAGGTCCATCAATAGCTATTAGACAGGATGAGCTAGAATGGTGTCCCTAGCCTCTGTTTGCCAGAAGCTAGGAATGGACGACAGGGGATGGATCACTTGATGATTACCTGTTCTGTTCTTTCCCTCTGAAGCACCTGTCATTGACCACTGTTGGAAGACAGGATACTAGACTAGATGAACCTCTGGTCTGACACAGTATGGCCGTTCTTATGAAAGCTTGTTTCTCTCACCAACAGAAGATAAAAGATATTATCTCACCCATCTTGTCTCACTAATTATGTATGTCCAGTACAGGAACAGGCCTTTCCCCCACCCTCCACAAGAGGGTTATAATTTAAAGTCTGGGGATCTCAATTCTGCCATATCCTAACTAAAATCTCAATACACAAACTATAGACAGAAAAATAAAGTTAAACTGTAACTCTCTTCATACATGTGTGTTTTACTGGCAGTAACACTAAAGCTACACTAACAAGAAACTACAAAAGGGACACTAAATGATGTTCTGTTTTGCCTATGGAAATCTGAAGGAACTGAATGGCAGCTGGGATTGCTGTGCTCTTTCTGACCTCAGGAAGGGAGCATGAGGATATAAAGCGCACAGTAATGACCCCTTCAGACACTGTTAGTGAAAATGTTCCAAGCTACTGCAGGGGGGTGCCCACACACCAGGAATGGGAGACAGATATGCAGTAGATAAAGTGGAAAGCCTAGTTTGAGGGTCCCACCAGGACATAGGTGTGCATCCTCACTGGCAGATTCTTAGGTGCCTACGGGAGTTTAGGGGCTGAAACTTAGGCACCTACAGGGTTAGGCAGCAGCTAAGCAAAGACTTTGAGGATCTAAATTTTGTAGTTAGGTGACTAAAGTGGCAGTTATGCACCTAAATTCCTTTGTAGATCTAATCCATTTACTACACCATTCACCAATGTTGCAGCTCACATGCTGCTTCTTAACTACCTTTTTCCTAATTAGAACTTGCTTTCTAATTTCACTTTAACCCTCCTCCTCCCTCCAATCTGGCTTTTTCTATTTTTGTTCTCAAGCTATTACCCACCATGTTATGGATCATTTTCCCCCACCCACAAATAGGGCTGTTTTATTTATTTTCACTGACAACAGCAGAATGATGCGTAAAATTGCAGGTTACAAGAACTACAAGTTTTAAAATATATATAATCAATTATGATCCCGTCCTCTTCTACAAGGATTTATGTAATGTTTTCTCAGGTGTTAAAAGCATCTCTAGTTTTCATAATAAAAGGCTAAATCAATCATCATCATTATTTTGAGGAACTTGCCTACTCATTTTGCTAATGATCATCATCTGGATGAATGACTAGGTAGTTTACTGTAATGTTCTAGCTCCAGAGCATTATTATGCAGGCATTTTAATTGTTAAATCAACAGGATTTAAGTACTTCGACTTTTGCTCTGTGGATGGGAAAAATGTTCTTGTTTTTTTTGTGAGGAAAGGGGAATCTTACATTATGAAGTAAAAGACATAACCTTAATAGGGCTGAATTGTTAATTTATTTAAACTGAAATATTTTATGTTTGTTAGTCTAAACAGACCACAAGGAAGACTATATATTTGTGTACAGACCATAGTGTATTTCCTCTATACCTTATCTTACATAGTACATTTCTACAATAAAAAGTTAAAGATAATATCTCCTTACCATAGTTGAGTGCCTCTGGAGCAGTCCATTTGATAGGAATCTGCTTTAAGCCTGAAGATGAATATACCCCATCATCCTCTTGACGGGACATTCCAAAGTCACTGATTTTCAGAACATTATTTTCACCTACCAGGCAGTTCCTTGCAGCAAGGTCCCTGAGTTAGATTAAGATACAGAAAACATCCCTTTAAAAATTAAAAGCATTGTTTTTATGTTCATAACGGAGATGGTGAAGAAACACAGATTCAACAATTTCCCACATATTTTCTATTACAACTAAATCTATCCACCAGTGATGTATGCAAGGCTCCTGGTGCACAAAATAAGCATATAAAAGGGAATAATGTGCTGTGCCCATACTGCCCATCAGGCTTGTCTGCACTACACTACATGCCATCACACCAAATTTGATGCAGAATGTAACACAGCTCAAAGACAAAGCTGGAACGCTTGTTCCTACAACCATAAAAAGAACTAGAGAGGCTGGAAAACTCTTTCTACCACAGCTAGGTCAACACTATGGGTTCAATTAAAAAAAAATGAAGCTGATCTATACTACCTGATCACTTCAAATGGAAGAAAGGTCAAGTAAAAGCCCTCCCCACAGAAATAAAGGTTATTTTCAGTTCAAAAATCAGAGGAGCATAATTTCAAGCCTTATATTGTAAATTCTATGAACACCGCCTACAGCCAACATTTTTTTACAGAAAAAAATATTAAAAATTATTTGAAAACAGATCCTTAGTATAGAAAACTACAAACGGGGGCATCAACAATAATTCCTTATAAAGCTGTCTTTACCAACAATTTATGAGATTTGTTTTCATCTTAGACAGATCATATGCTAACAAACAGGTTGCTATACATAATGATCAACAGTTTCTTTGAAGATAATTAATACTCTAAATTATAATTTGCTTTAAAATTCACCATTATGTTATTCCTATGAAGCTGTACAACCAGTAGGAGGTTTGAAACATTCATACATCCCTGTACCTGAGCCTATTACTCTCTCATTGGGGTAAATTAGGAGAAACTCCCCTTTAGTCAATGAAGTTACACTAGTTTTAAAACCGGTTCATTATCAGAATCAGACCCCATCTCAGGAAATATGCAGCTTTGTTTATAAATTATGAAATACACACTGACAGAGGCATCTCAAGTTGTATAAGAGTGTACTATGACTGGTATGGACAGGAGAACTGCAAAGCAAAAATCAAGAGATTCTGGTACCTATTGCCAATTCCATAAGAAGTGTCTCAAAGAGCCTCAAGAGTGGAGGGTGAAATCCCAGACTCATTAAAGGCAATAGGAATACTGCCATTGTCTTCAACAGGGCGAGGATTTCACCTGAGGTGAATGCAGGGAGTGAAACAAATCAGCGTGGCAATCTCTGGAAGGAAGTCTGAAATGCTGATTGATAACATAGGAATCTCTTTATCTGAATCATTCCTGAACTTTACAAATATTTTGGGGTTAAATTGAAGAAAAGGCTGTATGTTGTTGAGCTAATACTTATGTTTTTGCCTGATGTTTGGTCTTCCTACCCGTGAATATCTGAAATAGATCCTACTTACAAAAATTACTACTATTTTTTACTTACAATCAGGACACATAATTTGTATGTTTTCTATGTAATAGCTGGTTCTTTTAAATTACTCAAAAAGAAAAAAAGGTATAATTATGCTGAAAATCTAGGAGTCCATTTTCATGAAAATTAAAGTTAACGTGTCATTTTGAAGAGGTTGGATATGACTACTGTAGTTTAGCTAAGCATGTCTATATTAATAAGGTTCTTCGACAGACAAATGTATGAAGCTGTTGCTTTGCAAAATATTCTCTTCTACATCATCAAATCCATTATAAGATTTGGAGTTCAAAAGCTTTTGTAACACTCTTGGACTATGTAAACAATGGAGGCCTTGAAGGGTTAAAATCCATGTGCATTTTATATAACAACCTGGTATATGGATTGTGCCAGCTCTTTTCCAGACCCAAAGTCCAGAGTATGGTCAAGAGACCAGAGGCCTAGCAAATAGTGATCAGCTAAGAGAAAGCTGGGGTGAACAGAAGGCCTTGCTTGCTAAAATAGGCCTGGTCAGCAAATTGCCAGAGTTGCAGATTGAACAAAGAATCCCTGTTCCTATTGTGTTTGTTTCTTCTGTAGGGAGTCGTTCTTCCCACAGATCTAACCTTGAGTTTATGAAAAGTTGGCACATGTCAGTATAAGATATGGCATCCTTCCACCCCCCTTCCCAGGGACCAATGCCTTGCCTTAAGACACACAGAAGACAATCTTTATTGCCATATACTTTCACTGTTTCTTTGCTTTAACCCCTAGGAAGGGGTTGGACAATCAAAGGAGTTGCTCCATTCCTGTTGGACAATCAAAGGAGTTGCTCCATTCCTATGGACCCCAAATCAGAATTCAACATATATATTTTATACTAATAACATTTTATCAAAGTATTAATTAAATGTTAACTTGCTAACTTGAGACCATGAGCGGAGACATTATGTAACCTGTTAACCATTGGCTACTGTGCTATCTTGTCTTGCTGCAAAACCTATCCCGGGGTTTGGAACTGCCTACCCCGTCACTTTTCCCTGCCCATGAAAAAATCTATATATTCTATTGTACTCAATTGATTGACAGTGTCTCTGAGCCTAATAAGCAAGGTGACACTCCACCAGCACTGTGTGTAATAAACTCCTATGCTTGACCTCTACACGGTGTGGATTTATGTCCTTCAGGCCTGCAGTGTCTCCACTAATCTTGATTTCTTCAAATTGAGAGTGGGACCAAAATTTTTGCTGGTGGCGCTCCAATTCACATCCAGCCAAGAAGCTAATTTTGCTTTAATTTGCCACAAGCACAAGGCCCTTTCAAACTTTCAGATCCCTTAAATTTGCTGCTGAATCCACTACTAGACCTTCAATAAGACGCTCCTCAGTAGGATGTAGTGGTAGAAGAAACAACTTCATTCTCAGCATTACCACCATCAAACATTGGTAGCTCTGTAGCCATGTCTGTTGTGGACATCTTTCTCACTTTTTCTGGTTCTTTTTTCACTGATTATCACCTCCATCTACTTTGAGACTCTGCATAAAGTCCTTTTTTTTTGATGTTTCTGACATTTAGCTCCTTAAGCTGGGCACATTTTCCATGAACATTGGGTAGTCTCACTAAATTTTCCGCATGCCATTTTCCCTTTGTTTCCTGTCCTCAGAGTTTTCTGTTGAGACCTGCCAGGTTTTCTTATTTGTGTGTCTGTGTGGGAGAGGGAGAACAGTCAGATGGGAGTAGCTTTTTTGTTGAGCCTCATGAAATTGAAATTTACATACTCATGTTTTCCTTTCTTGCTCTGTGGGGGGCTGTTCAGGTTTTTTCAGTGAAATATATACCAAACAGTTTCTTCACTGTTTCACAGACATTCTTCTAATCCGGAATTAGGTCTGATGCCATCAGCATGTCATCTGCCCCATGTTAGAGATGATATTTACTGGGTATTCATCACTCTTATTGACAAGTTTTGATGCCACATAAAACTACCCAAAGTGCATCTGGCCACACTAATTTATCAGTAAACTTAAAGCTGACATCCCACAAAAGCAGGAATTCTGGGAAATATTAGCTCCATTGCCTTTGAAATACTCCTTCCATGACTTTCACTGTTCCTGTGGAGATAATCTTCTTCCTTTCTACTGCTGTGGGATATAGACCTCTTTGCTACAGCTGTTTTGGACCTGTAGCCCCATTTCACATCAGAGGCCCCTTGTTTAGGAATTTACTTTTATCTTTGCCTGTACGTTTGAAATGGCATTTACTTGGCCTGTTTCAGAGCACTTAGCTGCTCTCTCTTCTCTTTCTGTGCTTCTGGAGGCTGTTCCACTGCTTGGACTGAGGAACACAAATCTTCCTTCCTACTCTGCAGAGGGGTCTCCTATGCTCTCTCTTCCCTTCATTCCTTTCCCTTGTTTTCGCCTGTCCCTGGAGGTAGGTTCTAAAACCATGTCGGAGGCTGGTGCAGGAAGATGCAAGGAGCAGAAAGACTGAGGAGCGGCACAAGAGAAAATCAGAATTAATCCTGGATGTATCTATGGTAGCAAGCCTTCCAGCACACTATCTACATCCTATCCATCTAGTTCTCTGTATAAAATGCACCAAAAATGGGATCCCAAAAGACAATATACCATGTTGGTTACTATTTGTGAGGCAGGTTATGGGGGTTCAGTGATGTGGAAAAGGGTGGTTTTTAGTATTACAAAGTTTAGACAAAACTGGTGGCAGATTATCAACTGTGAAAACTGTTGCCAGAGAGTAGTTATCAGTGGTTCACAGTCAAGCTGGAAGGGCATATCAAAGGGGCCCTGCAGGGATCAATTCTGGGTCCAGTTCTGTTCAATATCTGCATAAAATGATTTTGATAATGGCATAGAGAATACGCTCAAAGTTTGCAGACGATACCAAGCTGGGAGGGTTGCAAGTGCTTTGGAGGATAGGATTAAAATTCAAAATCATCTGGACAAACTGGTCTGAAGTAAACAGGATGAAATTCAATAAGGACAAATGCAAAGTACTCCATCCACTTAGGAAGGAACAATCAGTTGCATGCATACAAAATGGGAAATGACTGCTTAGGAAGTACTGCAGAAAGGGATCTGGGGATCATAGAAGATCACAAACTAAATATGAGTCAACAGTTCTGGCCCAGGCGCCAGATTTCAGGTAAGATGTGGACAAATTGAAGAAAGTCCAGAGAAGGGCAACAAAAATGATTAAAGGTCTAGAAAATGTGGCCTATGAGGGAAGATCGAAAAATTGGGCTTGTTTTAGTCTGGAGAAGAGAAGACTGGGACATAACAGTTTTCAAACACATAAAAAGTTGTTACAAGGAGGAGAGAGAAAATTTGTTCTCCTTAATATCTGAGGATAGGACAAGAAGCAATGGGCTTAAATGGCAGTTTAGGTTGGACATTAGGAAAAACTTCCTGTCAGGGTAGTTAAGCACTGGAATAAATTGCCTAGGGAGGCAGGTTAGACAATCAGAGCACTTAGCTAGATGGTCTAGAATAATACTTAGTCCCACCATAAGTGCAGGGGACTGGACTAGATGTCCTCCCGAGGTCCTTTCCAGTCCTCTGATTCTGTGTGTCCAAGTGGAGAAAGTAAATCTTGACTTATTCCCTGACCTGAATTCAGTCTAGCATAATGCACTGTAAGTTTGAAAATCTGTTCATGCAAGTACCGAGCACTAAAATTCAGGATATAAAACTGAAAATTCTACATGATCAATTCAGGTCTTTCTTATCTCTAGTATGTGGCAGCTATTGACTACATCATGCTTTGTGTGTCGCAGCTTCTGCTATGATAAATCATTCATTTATAAGCCTTCATTTACAACACTACTTCAGAAATAATGGCATTATTCTTCACTCCTCAACTAAGTCAAATCTTTTATTATAAGTTAGACTTTGCTGTGGCATCCAAGATGCCTGGCTTCTGACAGCAGGATTACAGTTCTATTGCGAAAGCAATCTAACTCAGATCTAGCTACACATCTTTTGAACATTATCAACAATGCACTGTAAACTGTTACAGCTTCAGTGATTTTTACAAGAGATTTGTTCTCCATAAAACATGGCACTTGTTTTTCAGTAAACAGGTATTCATCTATATTCAGATATTAGCATCTCTTACCATAAAATATATACGCAAATACTACAGAGATATACATATCATGTGTATATTCTCTGTTTAAATTACAATTGCTGTGTCTGCAAATGAAGTGAAGGATTATTTTATCAGTGCTTGTATTCGTGTATACTATAAGCCATGTGTTAATTAATTTCCATTTACTTCTATATCAGGCCACTTAGATGAGTTATAAGTTAGATGGATCTTACTTGGCAAATGTCTTGTAAGGAACTGTAATTATGTTCCCAGAATGCATTATAAATTACAAACTAGAAGACTTAAGTTTCCATTTTGCTGTTGCTAGGCTCAAGCTTGATATCTTTATTTAAGAGCCCAAAAGTTCTCAGTAGTGGAAATGGGCCAAGCTCATTTGGAAAGTTCACTCCTAAACACCATGCTAACTGCCCATCAGTTACAATAGTGGGCATTTAAGTACTCACATACCACTAGTATTACTTGGACTGATGGCCCAGGGTGATTAGAATGGGAATGAGGAAGAGATAGATGGAACTAATAAACTTCCTTTGCCCTGGGACTTTCTATGACTAGAGGCTGCCTCTGACTAGGTGCCAGACAATGTTTTGTCCAGGGTATTGGAAGGAAAGACAATAGATGCAAAAACACTTTTATAACATGTTAAAAGCATTTGAATCTCTTCTTTAAAAGTATTTGTTTCTGAAAAGTATTTTAGGTTTTTTTTTTTAGTTTTGATGGAAGGAAGATGCCTGTGTTTGGGGCAAAATGCTGTCTCCCAAAGATTTCAGCTAGCTGTGTGCATGGATGAATATCTGAATCTGTGAGTAAAAATGTAAAATAAATCATAGTCAGTGCTATCCACAGAAAAGCACCGGGGTTTAATTCATATAGAGCTTTACAGATGCCTTGCTACAAGTTTTGTAGCAACTCACCACACTTTTCAGATGAAAACATTGTATATACTTATGATAAGTTGAACAGATTTAGTATTCTGTGTGTTTTCTCTTCATTTCGCCCCTGAAATGTTCTAGCTTCTTCTTTTCCCCAGTGGCTGATCTGAATATTACAGCAAATACCCTCGTGAAGCCCAGAAATGATTTTACAGAAGACTCAGTATTCTCTCTCTACAGATTGGGCAGATTTTTTTTCCCCTTTCATACAGTATTTACTACTTGTCTCCAGTGATTTCATGAAGTCAATATTTATTTTTGACATAGAAAAGTAGTAAATAATGTTTACTTTGCTGTTGTGAAAGCTATTTAGGTTGGGCACAGATTATAGTGAGCTACTATAGAGTAGCTGCATTGGTAGGAAAGAAATCATATATTCCTGACTTGTTGGTACTAGCATTATGGAACTCCCCAGTTCAGGTAATAGATACACATAACAATACAACCTCCTCCACCCCCCGCCCTTCCACTATCAAGGAGTTAACATAAGGAAAAAAGAACTGTCACTTTTTTAACTACAGCTCTAAAATTCATTCCAACCACAAATACAGTATTGATGACATATCACTATTATACCATGAGTGTGCTGGAGCCACTGCGGGGCTCTCAGAAGTCCCTTGTTAAAATTCTATCACCACATTGAAGAGAAGTTGGGGGAGATTTCTTGCCTTTGGAAGTTCACCCCCTCTTTTGATTCATCCCTGCCACAGAGGACTTGGAGCTCACAAAAACACTTCTAAGAGACTTTGGAATGAACCAAATGGCAGTCCCACCTATTAAAACCTACCCATGAAGAACCACCTACTATTAGTACACACTGCCTCATGGAGGAAATCAATCATGCTATTAAAGAACACTAATAGCCACTAAGCAGTTTCTTCCTCTTTCCTGGTAATAGTAAGTAGCCCAAAACTGTTATAACAAACAATATGCAGTAAGCATTCAGTGTGGAAACAGGTAGGATTATGCTACCTCCTATGCACATTTAATTTGAATAAAACAATCTCTGACCCAGCTTTAGAGAAGGGGTTGGAAGGTCAACTAGTGAAACTGTTGCGTGGGAGGATTAGTGCTAATGGGTTACATACACTTCCTCTGTGCAACAATTGTAGGCAACTTCCAAAGGATTGCTAGCTAGATAAATCAAAGCACTCCTGTACCAGATATCTCCTGGTGTTTGTGTGCTGCTGCAGATCCATCTACAAAACACATCATGTGTTAGCTGTTTACTTAGAATGGATTGGAAATATGAATATTAGAGAGTCTACAGCACAGTTCAGAAACCTTTCTTTCCCAGTCCTCTCCTTTCACTTCCTTCCATTGTGCTTCAAGGTTCGTTTTCACCTTCATACTATGGTAGTTAACCATAAAATGAATACTAATGAGACAACATTGCATGCAACTCCAAGCAGTTCGTTTAGAGTAATTTCTTTGAATAACTAGCACGAATCCTCATTTTCTGAGGTAAAAGTGGACTGGGTTACTAAAATACATGAGTATTTTGGCAGTACCCTCATGTGGTACAGTGCTTAGACACTACAGAAAAAAATCTAAGTTAATTGACTCTCAGAACCTGTATCTTGACTCTGCCACTGACAGTCTATTTGGCGGTGCCAAAGAAGTCACATAACTTCTCTGTGTCTTGATTTTCCCCCCACTGTAAAATGAGCAGAATATCACCTACCTCACAGGGTAGTAATAAGGTCTAATTATTGTTTGTAAAGTGCTTTGAGATTATCAGATGAGAGGAGTGTCATAAGAGCAAAGTTCTAAATTAGCTGTGTAAAACTAATGCTAAAAATCAAAATTTGTTATTTTCAGTACCAAGTGAACAACATAAAAAATAGCATCATAAATGCACCCCAAAAAACTACTCTGCATCATTGTGATTAAGCTGGCAACTTTATACTTTTATGAAATCTGTAGTCTCCATTTGTAGGATAAAATGTATATTGTGTTTGGATAGCATTCAGCAATCCTGTGAAATGATATAAAGGATCTCAGTGAATCTATTCTCGTGCACAAAAAGTTTTAAGAAAATATTGGTAAAAAGGCAAACCTTATAAATAAATAATACATAGATCAAAAATAACCAAGTGGAAAAATACACAAAACGTATGAAGCCTAAATGTTTAAATTAATTTAAATTTACACTATAGTCAAATCTAACTAGAAACTTGAATTGGAAAATAAGAAAATGAGACCCCATTTTTAAAAACTATATTCTAATTCTAAACAGAAATCTGAAGACACAACACAAGCCCCTGGTACAGTAGACACTCAGTGTACCAAATAACATCAATACTAAAACTAGTTTTTTCTTCTTCTATTTTTCAATACTTTGATTTAAAAAAAAAAATCCTATCTAGTGCTCAGCAAAATGGAATTGAGAAAAGTTGTTTTGCCTTAAAACAGTACAGAATTTAAGAGAACAAGTATTGTATTAAAGTACAGTAAGACCTATGAATTATTTTAAAAAAATAAAGGTTAAGCACCTTATCTACTAAAAAGTCATTTTCCTTGGGTTATAATGTTTAATTATACATTTTAGGTTTATCGATCATGTTACAGTATTCCTGCCAATCATCTGGACAGGGAACAATCAAGCGATTTTTCTTAAAAAAAAAAAAAAAATACTGTGCATGTAAAAATTAACTAAAAAATAATTAAACAGCTTCACTGCTCTGTGTAGTACATACTGCATTTACTATATTTTGGGAAGAGGATTTTAAGTACTTATCAAAATGTCCCCAAATAATAATAATAAATATAACATCATGTTTAACATCACAAATAGTGAATAAATGTATGTGTGCAATTGTGCACACCAAATTTAAAATTCTAATCCTGTATGTACATGTACACTTGTAGTCTTTGCTCCTGCTTAATCCCTCCTACAAAACTTACTTTTGACTATCATTTTGTTCCCGATTCTCTCTTTCTCTATAAATGCCTTACTGCATAGGAGGTAAATTGTGCTATTTATGCCTTGGGTCTGAGTAGGAGGCAATGTAAAACTATATTCCCCCAGAAAGAACTGCAGAGAAATTGTACAATCTCTCCAGGACTGCTCTGTGCACATAGTGCAAAGGATGATCTGTCTGCCCCTTTAGTATAGAGCAGATTGCTTCAGTTGATGCTCTACCTGTTGTGTGGGCTGATGCAGAATGGAGGCAGGGAGGGCACCCAAAGCCCTGCACTTCCATTTTTAGCATGTTGTTCCCTGGGAGGAGCATGGGCTTCCCAGAGCGAAGAGACTGTACTGTGGGAGACTCTTGCACAGTCACATCAGAGGTTACTTGCAGTCCACTGCATCCGTGTGTGACCAAGCAAGAGCCTCTCACAATTTGGGACTATATGTTTATGGCAGGGGTCGGCAACCTTTCAGAAGTGGTGTGCCGAGTCTTCATTTATTCACTTTAATTTAAGGTTTCGCGTGCTGGTAATACATTTTAACGTTTTTTTAGAAGGGGTCTCTCTCTAAGTGTATATTATATAACTAAACTATTGTTGTATGTAAAGTAAACAAGGCTTTCAAAATGTTTAAGAAGCTTCATTTAAAATTAAATTAAAATGCTGATCTTATACCGCCAGCCTGCTCAACCCGCTGGGTGGGGGGT
>NW_020664420.1:60282426-60301549 GCF_002925995.2 Terrapene triunguis | reverse complement strand
GGGGGGGGGACTCGAGGTCAGGGCAGAGGGCTGGGGGGTGTGGAGGTGCAGGGTAGAAGGCTGGGTGTGGGGGAGATTCAGGGCAGAGGGCTGGGGTGTGTGTGGAGATGCAGGGCAGAAGGCTGGGTGTTGGGGGCAACTCGAGGTCAGGGCAGAGGGCTGGGGGGTGCGTGGGGGGTGCAGGGCAGAGGGATGGGTGTGTGTTGGGGTGGGGAGGTGCAGGGCAGAAGGCTGGGGGCTGGGAGGGATATGACCTGTTCCACCCCCTTCCCCCAGGCCCGTCCCTACCTCTCTCTGCCTGCTCTACGGAGCAGCGAGCACGCTGCCACTCGGCTCTGCTCCTCTGGGAGGAGGAGGGGCCGGGATGCACCACGTTGTGCGAAGAAGCGGGGGAGGAGGGAAGCGTGGCTGCCGCAGGACCAAGCTTCTGCCTCCTTCCCCCGCAGGGGAGAGCGGTGGGCGGGGGGGCTGAGTGGGGCGGGGGGCTGGGGGCAGGAGGCAGAAGCTTGATCCTGCAGCAGCCAAGCTTCCCCCTCCCCCGTTTCTTCCCACAGCGTGGTGCATTCCGGCCCCTCCGCCCCTCCTCCTCCTCCTCTCACCGGGCAGGCAGAGTGCCATTCAGAATCGGCTCGCGTGCCGTGTTTGGCATGCGTGCCATAGGTTGCCAACCCCTGGTTTATGGTATGCAAGTGTCTCATATTCTAGTGCCACCCTCTTTCATAGAGTCATAGAAGATTAGGGTTGGAAGAGACCTCAGGAGGTCATCTAGTCCAACCCTCTGCTCAAAGCAGGACCAACCCCAACTAAATCATCCCAACCAGGGCTTTGTCAAGCCGGGCCTTAAAAACCTCAAAGGATGGAGATTCTATCACCTCCCTAGGTAACCCATTCCAGTGCTTCACCACTCTCCTAGTTAAATAGTTTTTCCTAATATCCAACCTAGACCTCCCCCACTGCAACTTGAGACCATTGCTTCTTGTTCTGTCATCTGCCACCACTGGGAACAGCCTAGCTCCATCCTCTTTGGAACCCCCCTTCAGGTAGTTGAAGGCTACTATCAAATTCCCCCTCACTCTTCTCTTCTGCAGACTAAATAAGCCCAGTTCCCTCAGCCTCTCCTCATAAGTCTTTGTGCAAATGCTAACTAGGTTAAATTGTACAAGTACAATATAAATGAAACAAAAAAGTTTACTTAACTACTGTATACAAAGAGGTATAAAACAGTTTCTCTATAATAATTTGTTATAGCCCATGCTTTCATAGACACATAGATTTGGACCTAAATTAAGAAATAAAATGCATACAGGTTTATATCAGCAGTGCACAATAATTTCTATTCATTTACTGCTGTAATAAGACTCAGGATTGTGTTAATTTGTATAGTTTGAAGAATGCTCAGCTGCTAATGAACAAACATAATTACAGTAGAATATACCTATATTTACAAAGATCTTGTGATGGAGAATGGATACATTACTCAATTGTATGTGCAGCCATGGTGCTGATCTTAGGACGTTAGAGGCCCCCCACATAACTCTCATATCCCTTTTGTGCTCCAGAGCCCAACTCTCTCTCTTCCCTCTCCAGATCCTCCTCACAGAATATGAATAGCCCCCACTGATTTCCAAGAGGCAAAAGTTGTGTCCCGCAAGTGCTAGGTGGAAGTAGGAGCTCTACCAGTATAGTGTTTGCCAAGTTCATAATTTTGTTGCAACTCTCATATTTGGAATTTTACATAAAGCCCCAGCTCCTAAAGTCAAATGATTACATGAGAATCTGAGTTTTAATTTTAAAAGAAGTTTCTAGCCTAGACGTTTGTGGAGAAAAGCCTGAGCAAGACCTGAGTGTAACTTTCATACTACAAAAGGAATGATTACTCACCTTGTAGTAATTGAGATGTGTTTTCCCTGTGTGTAGTGGACTTCTCAATCACAAGGTCATAAGATGGGATCCGAGATAGCAGTGAGAAGGAACTGAAACAGCAGCAGTGTGGCAGCCCCCTTTATACCTTTAGTGTGTAGCATGAGTAGAGTGGGGGTGCATGCATGCACTGAACGGACACTGCTAGGAAGAATTCTCTAGTCCTGGGTGCATGCAGAACCTGAAGTGCACTACCCATTGGGACAAGCACTGGAACTATGTAAATAAGATGCCCTCATATTTATTATTAGTTCTTAAAAGTTTCACAGTTTTTAAGACAATCTCATGATTTTTGGAGTGCCTGACTCAACACCTGAGGTTGGCAATACTATGTACAAGAGGGTAAAAGATGATTCTATCCTTGTTGTAAAAGATTGGCAGTGGAGAGCTGCTCCTACGAAGGTGGATTCTTACTATGTCTTAGCACAAGGAAATTGACAAGGTAAAAATCACAATGAAGACAAGGCGCTTGTAAATTTTAAACTGTGTTAGCAGCAGTGTTGGATTAAAGAATGTTGGGGCCCCATGCACTATAGAAATTGCCCCTTCCTCCCCCATGATTGGCTCTGTGACTTGGTGCATGTGTCGTAGCATCATTCCGATTTTTTTCCCCCTAGTGGTCAAGGGCCCCCTGAGATGGGAGCCAGTACAAGTGCACCAAGTCCACACTGGTTAATCTGGGACTGATTAGCAGGACTAGGCTCTGCTTCTAGTCTTTACTTTGACCTACAAGCACATGTTAAAACTACACATCACCTTATTTTCACCAGGATTTTACCTCATGTTAGTTGCCATGTTTTAACTAATTTTTTTTCCCTCTAGTAAAGACCATCTCTGTCACAGCTGTGCTGAGAGGCACAGGAGTGGCAGGGCTGAGAGGACAGGTAGTCACAAGGATAATAATGCCAGAGAAGCAAACTGTGGAGCTGCAAGTACGTCAGAACCAGCAGAGCAAGAAAGTTGCAGTGCACAGGACCTGCTCCCCTACACAAAGCCCCTTCAGCAACAGCGTTTTCATGTGGACTAGGACCATCCATAGCAGTAGCAGCTGTATGTAAATCATTCTCCTCTCCAATATTTGTAAAAATGGCAAAGATGTGGTGGTTGCTTTGTGTGTATCTAAACAGTTATTTTCATGTTCTTTTGATGAAATTTTCATCACTCCCATTTCAATCTATAATGTGGTTTTCTTTGTTTATATATACAAACAGCGATATCCCAGTTGACTTCATAATAAATTTCCTGTGCTCTTATGATTGCTTTCACTGTGCTGAAACAAAATATAAGACTAAGTTATGAATACAGGTCTTTTTTACTATAATTCATTTATACCTTGAAACAAAGGTCTGCAATTCAATTTCTTTTCTGTCTTGACATATTTCCTTTCTGTAGACAGGAAAGCTTGCCTTATCTTTGTCCAATTTCAATAATTCAGCAGTGTGTTTGATAAGACTTTATTTTCTATGGTATTATATTAAGATGCAATTTCATCTACGTGGCTGTTTTTTCCTTTCTGCAGTCATGTGAGTTGAAGAGTTTTTATTTGATAAGTTCACTACTGAACTCCCCATCCCCAGGTCCTTATGCCTTTCATTCATTTAGCTCTCTCACTATTTCATATAAACCACACAATCTATATATTATATCCATGAAAAATCATCTCATGTCAAACTGCGATTGTGAATGAACTATCCAACCTTCACACTTCCAATGCATTAACAGTTTTCCATGAATGTTCTAATTTTCAGACCACCCAGAGCTAACTTATATCTGTACAAATCTTTTTGTCCCTAAGGATCAAACAAATATAAACAATGTGGGCTAAATTATCCTATTCTGCAGAAAGGGATGGAAATGACGTTATTACATCGCGTGAACTTCCTGGTTCATTATCAGTTTGGGAAAGAGGTGAATCTTGAGAAGGTGACAGCAGATGTGGATGTTGCATGAGTTGCAGTGAAACTCCACAGAGTTCGGGGCACCTGCAAGGAGGGGCATCTCCTGTGTGCCTCTTCCAAAACATGGCAACATGACTCACTCAGGAACTATACCCGACAATGGCTCCCCTCATGTTCCTACATACTACCCTTCACTCTGAGGACAACAGAAGATGCAAAATAATTGCTATTGAGAAAACTGTCAGCATTAACACCCACTGGCGTCCCCAAGTTAATTCCATACTTTTGCCAGGGAGCAGCTGTTTTCCACCTACAGCTAGAGGGCAGTGATGCATGTTCAGCTCTTCCTCCACACTTCTGCACTTACCAGCCAGACTGGGCTGGATTTGTCTGAATTTTATTCTCTCTGTGCCTAGCAGCAAAGAGGATGACATGGCTCTCTATCAATAAAACACTTCATCCAACAGTGAAATGCAGCCACCTCTAGGCATCTGTTTAGCAACCTCAAAGCAGCACTACGGAACACTTAAGGACATGACCTGAAGAAGTGTATCATATCCAACTGAAATTACATGGGGAATTAGCTGTTTGAAATGTAATTACTCAACATGGAATCTGGCCAGGACACTGCAGTTAATACTCTGACTCAAGAAAAGTGAGATGGGAATTTTTGTGATCACAAGTGGTTAAGACCTCAGTTTTATATCTCCTCCAAAAGACAGCAATACTTGATAGCATTACTTGTTACGCTGTTAGGATAGCTTCATGGAATAGTAACTAGCTACCACAGCCACTGTCCTTGAGCCTTCACAAATGCAAGCCTATACTTTTCATTTTACTTTCACTGGTAATGTTGATGACTTAACTTTTAATTAGGGCTCTGTGTCCTTTGTTTATTCTGTTCTACAGCACACTGAAGTGTCTGTCACAGCATCATTGATTTCTATACAGAAATCATTAAATACCAGTTTAACATTGTTCACAGAACTGATAACATTTGAACAGGTAGTCCACCTCCATGATGACAAAGACATTCACTCAGACATTATAAAATCAATGAAACCAAAGCTTTGATGCTGAATTTAAAAGAAAACATTAATAAGAGAAAAGGCATTTTTAACATTCAGACTTTCTGCTGGTTAGTAATACTTTTTTTGTTTTTAAAGTGGGTTCGTTATACTGAGCTAAAGCACTGTCATATTCCTGGTTTTTACTATTATGAGTCAATAAAATAGGAGTTTAACAACAGTTCAAGGCAGAATCTAGAGTGAGGAAACACACTAGGAATAGATGGAAGATACTGGAAACAAAAGGAGCCCAAGTATTCATAACTATCATAATGCAAGTTGGCTGTTCTGTCATTTTTACCCCCACTAAAATAAAAGTATACATTTAAAGCAGGGAACACAATCATACTGTTAAGCAATGCAGTTCTTACCTGAAACTTAGCCATTTTTAAAGTTTTCACTATTCCTCCTGCAAGTTAGTATAATTTGTTTTGGCAAGTATGTTTCAAATGCTTTTAGATCAGCTTTACAGCAGGAGCTAAGAATGTTGTGGAGGGAGGCACCAAGCTCATCCCCTGGGACAGGGAAAAGAAGAAACAGAAGGGAATGCCTTTTTCTCTCACTAGCTAACTCTCTGATGCCTCCTGGAACAGTGCTGATGGGCTCCAGTAGGATTCCAGTCCATCTCCTCTCTGCTGGAAAGAGGATGGCATTTGCACAGTACTTGAGGATGAAATGTATACAACAGTGACAAGCAAACCTCAAGCAGGAACTACTCTATCAGATCAGAACAATGGTTCATCTAGTCCAGTAACCTGCACCAGCTACATCAAAGGAAGGCCCAAGAAACCCTTGGACAATTATGGAATAACTTGCCTACAGGGGATGTTTCTTCCTAACCCTGGCCATTTAGAGGTTGGTTACTGCCTGGACACATGAGAATTTAAATACACCTGTAAAGAATTTTTGAAAAAATTCTAATTGTAGATGCTCTGATTATTCTTATGAATGTCTAATCTTCTTTTGTTTACAGTACTAAAAAACTTGCTCTCAGTCTTGTGGCTATGAGATAAAAGCAAATACTTTGGACAGCCACCCAAAAGAGAAAGTTACTCACCTTGCAGTAACTGAAGTTCTCCAAGATCTGTGTCCCTGTGGGTGCTCCACTCTAGGTGAATGTGTAGCAGTACCCACTATGGTTGGTGGGACTTTGGAGATGCGGCAGTGAGTACTGTAGATAGTACTGTATGGCCTACTATGGTGTCTGCCGTGGTGTCTTGCGTGAGAGCACAGTGTTTTGCAAACGTGCGTTCAGATGACCATGTAGCCACTTTGCAGATGTCAGGAATGGGAACGTTGTGTAGGAAGGCAACGGATGTCGACATAGCTTGAGTGGAATGAGTTCTAATGCCTTCGGGCGGTTGAAGATTTTGTGCGCGGTAACAGGATCGGATGCAGTCAGAGATCCACTTGGACAGACGTTGTTTAGAGATAGCCATACCTTTCAATCTTTCGGTAATGGAAACAAAGAGACACGGGGACTTATGAAATGGTTTAGTCCTGTCTAAATAAAAGGAGAAGATTGTGTAGGGAGGATGGGCCATCAGGGCGCTCATTTAACCTACTCTCCTTGCTGACGTTATGGCAACTAAGGAAGCCACCTTCATGGACATATGGAGATGAGAGGAGATAGCCAAGGGCTCGAATGGAGGTTTCATGAGAGTGTGAAGAACGAGGTTAAGATTCCATGCAGCTGCCGTTGGGGAAATTTCAAGGTAGAGATTTTGCAGGCCCGTGAGAAAGCGTTTTATGGTGGGGTGGGTAAAGAGTGAATAACCCTCCAATAGGTCATGGAAGGTGGTAAGCGCTGCCAGGTGCACTTTGATGGAGCTGAGCGAAAGTCTGTCCTGTTTTAGTGTCAGGAGGTAGTCTAGAATGTTAGGGAGGGTCACCCTATTGGACGTTAAGTGCTTACGTGAGCACCAGAGGGCGAAACACTTCCACTTCTGCAGGTAGGTTTTACGAGTGGAGTCTTTCCTACTATGCAGGAGGACATATTGGACTTGCTCGGAACAGGCTAGTTCATGGGTTTGGAACCATGAAGGAACCAGGCTGTGAGGTGGAGCTTTTGGAGCTGGGGGTGAAGAACCCGTCTGTTGTCCTGGGAAAGGAGATCTGGCCTGTTGGGGAGAGCCCATGGATGACGGGAGGACATGCGGAGGAGGTAAGGATACCACGTCTGTCTTGGCCAAGCCGGGGCAATAAGGATGACCCGAGCCTTGTCGTCCGCGATCTTCCGAAGAACCCCGTGTAACAGAGGGATTGGTGGGAAGGCATACAGGAGGGAGTTGTTCCACGGGATGAGGAATGCGTCTCCTAGGGATGCAGTCCCAAGTCCCGCTCTGGAGCAAAACGGGACATTTTTGATTCTGGGTCGTGGCTAAGAGATCTATTGACGGGGTGCCCCAGAGGGAGAAGAGCTGTTGAAGTATTGCAGGGTGCAGCTCCCATTCATGTTCTGTCGAGAAGTGCCTGCTGAGTGCGTTGGCAGTAGTGTTGTGGCAGCCTGGTAGGTAGGAAGCAATTATTTGTATTCGATGTGGTATGCACCAATTCCATAGTCAGATGGCTTCCATGCAAAGGGAATGTGATCGTGCTCCCCCTTGTCTGTTTATGTAGTACATGCATGCTATGTTGTCTGTTAAGACCCGAAGAGATTTGTTCTTTATGAGGGGAGGAAAGTGAAGGCATGCTCGCCTCACTGCTCTAAGAGATTTATGTGTAGGTGTGTCTCTGATGCGGACAACCAGCCTTGTGCCCTGTGTCCCACTAGGTGCGCTCCCCAACTGATTAGGGAAGCGTCTGTGGTGAGCATGAGCGTTGGGGATCGTTGCTGGAAGGAAACCCCTGTGCAGAGGTTTTCTGGTCTTGTCCACCAATGTAGGGAAGCTGTTACATTGGGAGGAGGAGTTAGCAGCATCTCGAAGGTGTGTCTGTTGGGTTTGAAATTGGAATTGAGCCAGCCCTGGAGACATCTCAAGTGTAGCCTGGCGTGCTGAACCACAAAGGTGGTGGCTGCCATGTGACCAAGGAGCTGAGGCAGATTCTTGCCTCTGTCCTGGGACAAATAGATAGCGTGCGTATGAGCTGCGTGATAGCGAGGAATCTGTGATATGGGAGCGAGGCCCTGCGCTGGATTGAGTCGAGATGAGCTCCGATGAACTCGATCTGTTGTGTAGGTGTCAGGGTGGATTTTTGGATGTTTATTTGGAGGCCTAGGCTGTGAAAGAGGGAGATGGCGAAGTGGGTAGCTTGAAGTGTCTCGCCATAGGAGTTGCACTTGATGAGGCAATCGTCCAGGTAGGGGAACAGCGTGATCCCATGTTTGCGGAGGTGAGCCACGACCACGGCTAGAGTCTTGTAAAAAAACTCTTGGTGCTGTGGAGAGTCCGAAAGGAAGAACTCTGTATTGAAAGTGGTCGTGACCGACTGTGAATCGTAGGAAGCGTCTGTGAGCTGGATGAATTGATATATGAAAATAAGCGTCCTGTAGGTCGAGGGCTGTGAACCAGTCCCCTTGATCCAGTGCAGGTATTATTGTGCCCAGTGTGACCATCTTGAATCTTTGTATGCTCACGAATTTGTTCAGTTGACGTAGATCTAGTATAGGCCTCCATCCTCCGGTCTTTTTCTGAGTCAGAAAATAATGGGAGTAGAAACCTGTCCCTTGATGTTGTGTTGGCACAGGTTCCACTGCACCTAGTTGTAGAAGATGCGCCACTTCTGAGCGAAGTAAGTGGTCGTGAGAAGGGTCCCTGAAGAGAGACGGGGAAGAGGGAAGGGTAGGCGGGTAGGCTATAAAAGGGATGGAGTAACCGGACTGAACTATTTCGAAGACCCAGCGGTCCTGTGTAATCCGCTGCCAGGCATGTTGGAAATTCTGGAGGCGGTGGCCAAATGGGCAAGTAAGCGGTGGAATTGAGGGGTGGTCGTGCAGACCCTCGACCAACTTTTCAAAACTGTTGTTTATACCCCGATGGACGGAAGGCGGTGGCTTGATTTTGATTTTGTCTGCGCTTAGGGGGGTCTAGCACAATTCCTAGTTATGTCGTATGGTCTGGGTTGAGGATGATAGTACTGTTGTGTGTGTGGTCTTTGGTAGGGTTGGAATCGTTGCCTCCTGGGAAGAGATGGGTGAATGCCCAGGGTGTGCAGTGTCGCTCTAGAATCTTTCATGGTGTGAAGGAGTTCATCAGTTTTTTTGGAGAAAAGTTTGTCCTTATCAACGGGGAGGTCCTCCACTTTGGTCTGTACTTCTTTGGGGATGCCAGATGCAACAAATCCTACACTCTTGGCATGGGGTTAGACCAGATGTCCCTTGCGGTCCCTTCTAACCCCGTGGTTCTATGATTCTCAGCAAAGAATTATCAGAATGCTTGAGTGAGGACTTGCAAGTTAAGACTTCATAGAATACCAGTAATGTTCTGTAGTTTATTTTGTAAAAGTCATGAAATATTACCAGTGAAAGCTAAACTGCAGTGAAGATGATGAATAATTTACCCATTTCCTTGAAAAACTAAATAAGATCTGCAGTTAACTAATCTCACTAGTCAAGATATTTCTTGTGATAAGTACTGTATAGGGAACTGTAAAGAGATACTGTAGAGAGTGTAATTACCATATCTATTTACTGTTGCTAAAACTGGCAAGATTTTCTGTACCATCACAGTGCACCTATAAAACAATTGGACAAATAAGTTTTGAGATAAACTAACAAAAATCAAAGATAATGTATTTACTTGCTAATCCACAATGGGTTTCCTAGTCATTAATTGGAATTAGCAAAAATCTATTGTCACTGGAAAAAATAAGACCCCCAGAAAGTTTTACATATTTTGGGTCACAGCAGGTAGAAGAGGGAAGCTAGGGGATATTGGCAGTTTGTGGTGGGAGCTTTGGCCTAGGAGGCTATGGATGGTCTGACGACTGATTGAGGGTGGGGATCAGTTGGGATTTTTTTGATTGTTATGACTGTGATGAGACTGCAAGAAAGTTTAGAAGCAGGGCGGGTGGTCACATGCAAAGTGTGAATGTGGGAAGATTTTGTCACAGAGCATGAAAGGCACTGTAGCACTTGGGTAAGGTATATGATTTAATCTATTATCCCTCCTCCCACCATATTACAATACAATGAATTCCCATAAGAGAATTTAAGAACTAACTCTTCTCTCCTGTCTGCTAACATAACACGTCGGGGTATTCTTTCAGCACATTTAACTGCAGCATAGTGCCCTTTGATGTTAACTACAAAATGAATCAGTCTCACGGGGTCAGCTCATTCTCCTCGCTGCGGCTGCTGACACACTATTTATACAAAATCCCGATACACACCTTTTGGAGGGCCAATTTTTGCTTTCACTTCCATAAGGGACATTATGCTGTTACACTGCAGCAGTGCAGAGAGAGAATCTCTGAGGCATGATTTCCTGCCTTCTGTCCCCTTGCTGAAAGGAGGTACTACTGTCCTCACTTCCCCTTTGCCTCCTCAGACTCGTTGAGCTGTGCTGTCTTAGCCATAGGGGGAAGAAGCCAAGGATCCACCCCTCTGCCCAGGCTGGCTGTGTAAGAGCATAAGAGGGGTTCTTACTCCCCCTTGTATTCCTACACCCCTGTGCAGTCATTGCCACAATAATCACAGCGGCCACCACAATTATTTTCCTAGATTTGTGTTATATTGTACAACTTTCACCCAGGAATCTAATTTAGCTACTGTTCAGTTACTGTTTCCCATAGTTCTGTGTACAGTGCACAGTCTTTGGCATAAATACCTGTGAGGTAAAGAAACAAAGAAGGGATGAATTATTTAAAGTGGTTAAGAATGGGATAACAATAAGTACCGCTTGAAATTAGAAAATGTTATTTCTTCTTAATATTTCACCTAAAGTTTCCAACGGTAAGGTCAGCTACACTAAACTATAGAATATTACACAAGAGGAATCATCAACTATAAAGATCTAAGATTAAATTAGAAGAAAACAATGGGTTTATGGCAGAGATCATATTGTACTAGTAAAGGGAGACAAATGAGATAATCCAGAAGGTAGTTGCAACCTTTGTCATTTATAATTTTTCACTATTTATCTTTGTCTGCTTTGGAGGGAAAAGTCAAAATCAGTTTGAGTAAGTAAAACATAATTCTAGAACTATTCTATTCAGATTATTATAGTTGGAAGGTGTATATCCAAAATTCCATTATTATTCCTAATAATCCACACATTTTAAAAGTGAATATGAATGACAGGTAATATATCTAAACCATACAGTTAAAATGGCCACTGTTAGGAGACTTATTTCTCATTAAGATGTGCTACAAATACATTTTGTAATATTAAATAAAAATAGTTCATTTTGCCAATTGAACAATGAAAGAAAAGAGTATAAAATAAGTCACTGTTTGGCTATTAAAAGTGTAAGTTAAAAATTGACAAAGTTTAGGAGCGAGTCAAAGAAAAGTCAGAGTAAAACTGCAAAAAAATTTGTGAAAACAAGAAAGGCAGCAAAGGGGAGAGCAAAAGCTTATTTTGTACAGTTTGTCCTTGCACTTATCAAGTTAACAGCAATGTAACGCACACAGGCAGGGATGAAGAGGACTGCTGAAAATGGTCAGCACCAGTAGAAAAAGAGTCTCAAAACCCAGTGCTAGTGATCAAATAAAATAACTACTATGTACACTCCAACAGAAAGTGCCTACAAGCAGATAAACAATTTAAAAAAATTATAATCAAGGCATACCACATAAAATGGAGTTTAGAACAGAGAAAATTCTACAGCTTTTTCATTTTGCTGACCACAGCAGGAAGCTATTTAAAATATTTAACATAAATATTGTTGTCAAGAAAATCGCTATCTTGTACTAAATTGCCAGGAAATTTAGAGGGTGAACAGCAGCTCTCAGCCAGGGGTGCTGGAACAATTTGTATAGTGGGGGTACTGAGAGCCACTGAACCAAACTGTAAAACCCTGTATATGATGGAAACCACTTCAAGCCACGGGGTGCAGCAGCACCCCCTCCCATTCTAGCATCAATGCTCTCAGCAGCTAATAAAGATCAGATTTAGTCTATCTGCATACATATATTTCCATTTGATAGGAAATTAAATACATGGGACACAAAGAGGATTGGAAATTGGATATGGAGCCAGATTTGGATTCCGAAGTAGGTCAGTAAAGACCATAAAAAACATATGACATCTGATTTGTGGTATACAAGAGGTAAGTCACAGAGAGGACCACAGGGGCCAAACTATCCTTTTACAATGAAAAGAGGCCTCCACGTCAGAGTTCAGGCACATTGGTGGAGAAGTGAGCAAAAGTCTGCCTTGCTGATTCCTGGGCTACAGCTGTCTGGAAATAAATTGATTTTCAAGCTGAACCCTTGGCTTCATTAAGGCTGCTTTGCGTTGTCTCCACTTAATTGACCAATTGAGAATTCCCCCATGGTACGGAGAAATCCTCTGTTGGGATAGGACTGCCATAGCAGCTTTCACACCAACCTCTGCACTGGCCCCTGGAACAAACCAAACCAACCCACCCAAGTTTAAATATCTCCATTTTGTTTTTTCATCATAGTAACTTCCTAAAATAGAAGTTAGTTTCTACATTTTAAAACTGAGAAAACAGATAATGTTTAGTTTTATCAAAAGCTTCAACTAGAAAAGTATGTCATAGCAGGAAAGTTGCCAAAATTATCATCATTTCCTGTTCAGTAAAGCTGCTTTCAAACAATTTATCACTTTTTAGAAGGAATGGAGTAGCAGCCATCTAGGCATAGTTTTTCAATCCATTTGTTTGCATGTCTGTAATTCATACTTTAAAGTTTGTCACTTATCTCTTGTACAGTGCTAAGAAGGTTTGAACATTCTATACTCGTTTCTTTCCAAAATTATATGCAAGATAGGGTGCACTGTGGTTTAACTTATTATGAAGAATTTTAATGAAAGGTTGAGACTTCTTCCTTCTTATCCCAAAATCAGGTATTACAGTGATAGATGCTCTAAAAATTCCTATAACAAAGTAGACCAGAGCTGTTAAAACCCTGCTATGCACTGGATCTCAATTTAAAGTGGTATAAATAGGTAGTTTGTCTTTCTAACATGAAAAATGCTAAAATCCTCATGCATTCTTTTTTCATTAATTTTATGTTTAAATATACACACATGCTTGTTCAAAAAGCACACATGGGAAATACTGAAGTGTAATGTGCCACTTTTTGTTTCATATAATCCAAGAGTAAGTTTCTGGATAACCTAAACAAGGTGTTTTCTGCATTATATCCACAGCCAGGACATCTTTGGTTTATTACAGTGGCTCTCTAGCTGTGGTATGTGGAAAGTCTGAAAGTGTTCTGATTAGCTCATTTTGTCACAATGGTGAAGCATCTGTCAGTGGTGTTCCCAATCCAGAACTATACACCCATACACCACAGCTACTTCATGCCTTTCTTTGTCAGACATTTATTTGGGGTAAATTTGATCATGACCAGAATCGTGGATGACACCAAAATCAAAGGGGCAGCAAACACACAAGATAAAATTTTAAAGTGACCTGGACTAATTAGAACAGTGGGGGCTACAGGAAATGAGGAGAAGTTTGGTACTAATAAAATCGGACAGAATATGATCATAAACAGCACAGTAAAATGGAGGATGTTACCAAGGAGCTGCACCTTTCTCATTAAGGCAAGTTTATGTAATGTGCACAGTATGCACACATAACCAAGCAGTCAATATGCCTCAGCAGGGAATGTTTGGGATTGAGAGCTGAAAGGAGAGGTTGTTCATTTAGAGTGCTTTTTATGTACTACTTAATCTTTTTATTGGTTATAGATTATTTTTATGTCTCTCTCTCCCTCGCTATTTTGGTAAATTTTGAGAGTTTAGTTGACTTATAGTTCTGCTAAATTTTGTAGTTTTCCCTCCTATTGGCATAGATTCCTTTAAATGTAGGTATTGGGAATTTTGTCAAACTGACCCAATTGATTGTTGCAATAGTGACTTTTACTCTCATAGCACAGTAGAACCTCAGAGTTATGAACACCTCAGGAATGGAGTTTGTTCATAACTGAATTGTTCATAATTCTGAACAAAAGGTTATGGTTGTTCTTTCAAAATTTTACAACTGAACATTTACTTATACAGCTTTGAAACTTTACCATGCAGAAGAAAAATGCTGCTTTTAACCATCTTTAATTTAAATTAAATGCACAGAAAGTTTGCTTACCGTGGCAAATTTTTTTTTTTCAACCCCCTCCCCCGTTTTTTTTTTAAAGTAGTTTATGTTTAACACAGTACTGTACAGTATTTTCTTTTTTTTGGGGTGGGTGGGTGGGTGTCTGCTGCCTGATTGCATACTTCTGGTTTCAAAGGAGGTGTGTGGTTGACTGGTCAGTTCGTAATTCTGAGGTTCTACTGTAATTTTAGTACCACTTCAGTTGTCTTCTTTTCCTGGTATTTGAACGTGAACATTGAAGTTCTTTTTTTCGTAGGGCCTGATCCAATGACCAATGAATTCAATGGGAACCTGTACAATGACTTTGGTGGCCATTGCATCAGGCCTTTAATCTTCACCAGACTGGGACATGGTTTCACTGTGGTTTTTGCTGTTGTTGGTATTTTCAGACTTTATTCCTTTATGTTTGAGTAGCTTTGTAATTTTTCCTTTGCTTACTTTCATCACAGTGCTTTTTGCTGTATTCCTTCGTACCACCTCAATTAATCTCCCTCCTTTCTATTCATACCATACAAGTTCAGGTAGATATTTCACTAAGTTTTGTTGCTCTTTTCTGAATTCCCACCATTTTATTCATATCACATTTAGGCTCTCCTAATTGCTCTGGCTGAAGCTATTCCACTGTGTACAAATACTTAAATATAAATTGGGCCAGAGAGTAAGACTGACTTAATAAGGCATTCATCAGGGAGTTAGGAGACCCGGGGAGATTCCAGTCACCCTGCTCCAATGAATATGTAATAGTTTACAGCCAGTGGAACAGCTTTGACATGACAGAGAGAGAGACATGGTCCAGAATACCCCATATCCCAGTGGTCAGAGCCTACCCTGGGAGGGTGAGACACCTCCTCTGGTCGTTTTATGTGGGTTTAGGCATGCTCTGAGCATGCTCACTGGATCGGGCCCTGAAAGCAAGATAAGTAGGGGAATGCCTACTTTGTGAACCCTGCTGAGGTTTACCCATCAACTAGATATTGAGCTGTAGGGCAGTGTCTGGACTAAAGTGGCTGTGTATGTGATATTTAGGCACCTTGGATACTTAATGGCAGAAACTATGTCTACACTGTGTTTTAAAATTTGCAGTGGCGAGTCTCAAGAGCCCAGCTCTACAGAGCTAAAACAGCAGCAAAGAAGCTGTGGCTTGGGGTGAGCTCGGGCTCTGAAAGCCCATCCTCCTCCACAGGCTTCAGAGCCTGAACTCCAGCCCAGGTCCGAACATCTACACTGCTGTTTTTAGCGCAGTAGAGCAAGCCCCATGAGCCCAAGTCTGTTATACCTGGGCACTGGGACTCGCTCCCACAGGTTTTAAAACACAGTGTGGATGTACCCTCTGACACTTAGGCACTTTAGGGGCCTACAGAGTTAGGCAGAAGCTGAGAGGGGGTTTTGTGAAGGCAGTGGCACCCAAATGTGGGACTTGTGTGCCCAAGTCTTCCTTGGGAATCCCAGTCTCAGTGCCTTACGGATACCTGTCCCCTCTGGTCCATCTATTTATCAGTAGAGTGTAGATATCATAATCTTTAGTTCCTTCTTTGCAATGTATTCATGTTACATAAGACATGAATATGTTATTAGTGTACACATGGAAATACTCTGATTTATTAAAGTAAATAGATAAAGGAGGCATCTGATTGACTAATGAGGCTGAAAAGTTGTGTATCTAGCCCAGAAATTCTGTAGAAATATTTGAAAGATGTTTTCTCTACTTTTTTGTTAATTTAAGTGTGATGTTGGTAGCTTCAATCAACTGCTTAGTTGAAGTGGATCTGCCTTTGCCTACAGAACCTTTGTGACGGACTGAAGATCAAAGCATGAGTAGAAATGATCTGGGTGGTTTTAAAATATAGATTAAAAATATACTAGAAATAATGCAACAAAAATACGTGGCTTACTAGCTGACATGTCTATTTCAGAGCCAAGCAGTATACTCATTCCACTATCTGCTATAAAAGGCTCTGAAGAAAGAGGCTGAAGCACTTCAAAGTAAAATGTTTCCTGATGAAACACAAACATTACATTTAAAAATTCTTAAAATGTGTTTTATTGCATTTTTATTAGATTTTTATGAAAAATTGTTTTTAGAACTTTAAAATATATTTCTAAGAGTTCCCTCTGCCTGCTCGTTTCTGATATTTATAAAGTGCTCACAGTGGTAAAGAATGATTTCATTATAAAAGCAAACAATATGATGCAAGAGTCCATGCCAAAGTCCAGTCGCATTGCAGAATGGAAGGAGGTGTGGGTCATGCTTACAGACTGAGAGGTTAATTGAACAGATGTAAGTTAAAGAAGAGTAAACAACCAAAATAAACAAAAATATTTGCAACCATAGCATTATTATTTCACAACTGTGAATTTAACCTAAGTCGTTCACTATCAAACTTGGGGTTTTTCCAAACTGTGGTCCATGTTTTAGAGCACTTGTTTGTGGGCCATAATTTCAGAGCCTCTTCCTAGCCCTACCCGTTTACCTGTCCCTCTTCAGGAACCCCTTTTACAACAAACGATTACTAGATGTGGGCTTACTTCTAAATCTTAGAGAAATAGAAGAAGTGCCTTGAGTTCAGAAGGAAGGGGTTTTTCTCACATTTTCTAGTCCCAAAGAAGAAGGGGGTCTGGCGTCCAATTCTGGATTTGAAACTTGTCAACATCATCATCCATTGCTTCTTATTGAGGATGTTAACCCTAGCCTTTATAATCCTATCCCTAGATTTCCCAAAACTGGATTGTGGCTCTTGATCTCCAGGACATGTTTTCATATATCAGCCCACCTGGCACACAGAAAATACCTGAATTTCCAAGTGGGAAGTTCCCACTGTCAGTACAGAGTTTTTCAACAGCCCTAAAAGTATTCACCAAGTGCTTCGTAGTCATAGTAGCTCACCTGAGAAAGCAAGGGATCCAAGAATTCTCATTTCACGACAATTGCCTCATTTGTGGAAGATCTACACAACAGAAAAATGACTCCCTTTACATGATAAGAACATAAGAATGGCCATACTGGGTCAGACCAGTGGTCCATCTAGCCCAGTATCCTATCTTCTGACAATGACTAGTGCCCAATGCTTCAGAGGGAATGAACAGAATAGGGCAATTATCAAGTGATCCACCCCCTATTGTCGAGTCCCAGCTTCTAGCAGTCAGTGGTTTAGAGATACCCATAGCATGGGGTTGCATCCCTGACCATCTTGGCTAATAATCATTGATGGATCTATCTTCCATGAAATTATCTAATTATTTTTTTAACCCAGATATACTTTTGGCCTTCACAACATCCCCTGGCAATGTGGTCCAGAGGTTGACTGTGTGTTGGGTGAAGACCCTGGTTTCAGAGTTAGCAACGGAAAGTCAACTCTACTGCCTATCTAAAGAATAGTGTTGATAGTGACAATGCTAGATTCCACAACAGCAAGAGCTTATCTGCCACTAGACAGATTCATGACCATAGTAGATTCATCAGCAAGCTGCAGGCTCTTCCTCAAACATCTATAAAAATCTGTCTCAGACTTCTTCTCTGTCACATGGTCTTCTACTCAGATATCACACAGCATGCCAAACGTCATTTACATCTCATGCAAGGGTAGTTGAAATCTGTATACTTACCAAACATCTTAATAGCTAGGTTATCTCATTAACACATCCTCTCCCATTCACTATCATGTGAACCAACTTTCCCTCCCTTTTGCTATAATATATAGACCAATCTCCGTTTCCATTCACTGTCAAACAGACTATCCTTCCCTCTCATACTGGCTGTGGACTGACCTCTCCCATGCATGATTGTCTGGACCAGATCCCTCCATCCTGGTCACAATGGCATGGACTGGTTCACAACAACATGGACCACCTCCCCCTTCCTGTTTACTATTGTGTTGATCATCAGTCCTCCCATTCATGTTCCCAAAAGATCCCTGTGGCAGCTACAATAACTGCTTATATGAAAAAGATGACATTAGGTAAATGTTTAATATATCTTTAGCTTGAAATAGACAATCAGCCCGTATAACCAACGAGTAGCATGCAAGTCTTTCAGGGAGTACAGCTCTTCGTTGGTCTTGATACTAAAAGAGGTCATAGTTTTCAAATGGGAGGTGCCCAATAGTAGTAGTTGGTATTCCTGCAAACTGCAACTATGATGGATGGATGGCAATGGATGTGGTATACATCTTGCTGCTGTGTCCAACATATCAAACACTACCTGCAAAGAAGGGCTATCAGCTGACCCTCAATGATATGGATTTTAATTCTTTTCTACTGTCTTGGGGAAATTTGTCAATAAAAAGAGATACTTTGCCCCAATTTAAGTAGCTATTTTTGCTAAGTGGGCCTGATAATTAGCGATATGCATTTGTAAACTTGGGGAAGAGTAGTTCTTCCAACTGATCTTTATCCCTTGCTGTTGCTTTTGGTGGCACTTGCTGTCTAGATTGCTCGTGAATAGCAGCTACTGTCAAGCATCCTAGCACTAGGTGAGCATAGAAGTATTTGAACCCCGTTGAAGACACTTGATATCACTAGTCTGCCTTTTTGGAAGTGTTAGCTATAAATACTGCTGGATTTAATACCTCTCATTAATCAGCATGGTCAATCTTCCTAGGCATTGTCGTATGTAAAAGTCAAATAGTTTGTGTGATTTTTCCTGTATAATTTCAGCTGAGATCTCCAAAGTATCTGCCATTTGGTGCAACAGTTCCTGGAAAGTCTTATAATCATCAATCTGGGTAGAAGTGGTGGGCACTACTGCCTCATCAGGGAGAGGACAAGCAAATGGCTGGAATTAGCTGTTCCTCAGTCTGAATGTATTCTTTGTTACTTTTTCACTCAATCTTGTTGAGCAGTTTGAATAAGTGTCTTCTGAGTTACCCTGAATGATTTTACAGAGAAGGGAGATTTAGCTTTTGAAGGGGCAGTAGAGGTTGGGTCACTGCTTAATTTGTGCCAGGGCTGAGTCCCAGCACCTCTAGGCTTGGCAGTTCATAGCCCCGGCACCTTTGGGCTTGGCAGTTCATA
>NW_020664420.1:60272579-60282416 GCF_002925995.2 Terrapene triunguis | reverse complement strand
AAAAAAAAAAAAAAAAAAAAAAAGCTTGAGCAATTTCTTTCTTTCCTTACAAATTAACTGAGTTGGGTTCATCGTTGGCTGCATGCCCCATGGTTAAGGCTACATTTATGTCATGGAGATCATGGAAGTCACAGAGACCGCCGTGACATTCTCTGCTTCAGCCCCAGGGGCTTCGGGACTCTGGAGCTGGCAGCCAGCGGGGCCCTGGCAGGCAACAGCAGCAACAGGAGGTCCCCTGCAAGGTTCCAGCGACAGGTGAGAGACTCCTGAGGGGGCCCTCCTCAGTGTTCCAGCAATGGGCGACAGCCTCGCGCAGGAGGATCCCACATAACTAGGTGTCTGGGCAACAAAATGGCAGATGAAATTCAGTGTTGATAAATACGAAGTAATGCACATTTGAAAATATAATCCCAACTATACATACAATTACTGAATTTCTGAACAGGGAGCCACCTAAAGAGGAAGCAAACATCCAGGAGGCAGAAGATGATCTTGATATTAACACAGACACCCCAACTAAGGAAGAGATCATTCAAGCCATCAAATCCTTGTCAAGGATTGCTCCTATAAAGTCTATGATTTTTGTGGGAGTCAAAGTAGACTTTTCTGTATTTACACAGATTCCCAAGGACGCTAGAAGGCGAAGTAAAGAGCTGACTGAATATTCCAGCTGGATTTGCCTGTTTAGGAACCAACTGTCCAGACAGGAGAAGATGGTGTAGTCATTTCGTCTCACCTGAACCTCCATGACCACCTGAGACCTTTGTGAAGACTGAATGCCAGTCTGAATGGGAGTACTCTTAACTGGGAGTGCTCTGGTCCTACCAAAAATCTGAGGAACCTTTTGTGGTATGGATGAATGTCCACATGAAAATAAGCATCTTTCAAATCGATAGTGCCAAAGAGGGGATTATTGATGGCAATGTACTCATGCGGAATTTTGATTTGCATATAAAAATACTCAGCTGATGTAAGTTGAGAATGGGATTCCATCCTCCATTTCTCTTGGGGACTTTGAAATATTGGGAGTAGAACTATTTCCCTAGATGTTGAAGTGACAATTGCTCTATAGTCCCTCACTGGAGGAGAAAGTCCACCTCCTCAGGCAGGATCACTTCATGAGAGTGGTCCCTGAAGAAGAGCTGGGAAGGGGGTTTGTGAGGAGGAAGGAGGTGAAAGAAACTCAATTGTAGCCAGAATCTAGTATCCACTTGTCCGTTGTTATTGCCTTCCAGTTGTGTAGGAAGTATGCTAGGCAGCCACCAAATGTTCAGGGGGGAGTGGGGAAGGAAGATAGGGGGTGGCATCAGCAATTCTCAAGCATCTTGTCTAAAGTAACTTCTGGAGGTGGGTGGGGTTGAGTGACTGAGGCGGAGGAGGTTCCATACTTCACTCTCTGGCCAGGATTCTTCACAGAGCTCTGAGTGCTCAGTTCCTTTGTCTCCTCAGCTGAAGGATAACTTTGGGGTTCTCTCCTGCCATGTCATTATACTCAGTACATTTTGAAGGGAAGGAGGGAAGGAGCAGCAGATGCTGCACCTGGCAGAGATATGAGCCTCCGCAAGGCAGTAAAGGCAATGTTGATGGTTATTGCTGATTGCATCTCCTGCTCCCTCTCAGTTCTTAAAAACCGGGACTCTGGGCACAGTTCTTCTCTAAAGGGAGAAGTATGGGAAGGTCCCTAAGGCAGAGAAAACTACTCTACTCTAACTGTAAAACTACTAAGGCACTAAATCAGTAAAATTGTAAAATAATGCACAAAAATGTGCAGGATAAGAAAATGATGAAGAATCTTCAGACTCTGGCCATATGTTGGTAAGAAGGAACTGGAAAGGCATTAGTCAGTTTGAAGCATGAAGGGACCAATAAAGCATGCAGGCATGGATCAATGGACACTACTTGCTACAAATCTCTGGTCTCAGGCAACTGAAGCGCATGCTTAGCCTCGTGTGGAATACACATGAGAACCAACACTTGGAGAAGAACTAGGATTTTTTATTACAGGAAAAAGAAAATGTTCTCCACTCTTAAAATAAATACATAGTTGTAATTCATTGCACATAACAGAATGCTTTAGCTTTTGTTTAATGAGCATGAAGCATTCAGTTACCTTCTGGACAGTTTACTGTGGTCAGAGAAAAGTCTTTTTCATCTTTGAGAAGATTTGCAAAGATACTTGGTAGCTGATTGCGCTTCTTTCCTTTAATTCAATTTTTTACTGCAATCCATCTAATGCTTTTGTGTTTGTCCGATCCAGTCAACTAACTAGCTGCCTGTCCTTCTCACTAAAACCTACTTCACCCATTGTAAAACTAAGAAGACTTCCGTCAATCCTCATTCCCAATCCAATTAGTGAAAGCTCTACCATTGGCAGAGTCAGCAAAGAGCATGTCATTTCTACAACATTCCATACCAATAACTGAACTAGGAGCTCACAGTCACAAGAGGATATACAATTACTAAGACTTTGTATTGATTTAACAGGAAACTTTTGAAACTTAACATAACAGTAGTTGGACAAGAACTATTGCCACTGGTTTTGTGAAGATATACTTAAGTTAAACCCTGCTTAATAGCTTAAGTATAGCAAAGAACCACATTTCCCCTTAAGGACCTGATCCTGCTCCAGCTGAAATCAGTGAGAGTTTTGCCATTGATTTTAATAGTGACAGATCAGACCTATATACCTTTACACACACTGCACCAGTTTTAAAATCTCTCTTGCAATAATCGATTTTAGATTTTGCTCTAACTACTGGTCTGCAGACTCAGTCTTTCATTACAATTCAACAGCCTAATTTTCGTTATGATGGTGCTAAACCATTGTTAAGGCTTAAAGATTCAATATCAGAAATCCAATGTTAAAAGCAGCTTCATTCATTTATATTTTACTGGATTATAAAAAAGACCATCTTGTCAAAAAGGTGCTGTGTATTATTGACTAAACATTCAGTTTTGGTGTGAGGGCATGCTACTTGGTCAGTAGTATGAGGACTTAGTCTGAATGGTGGTTTCCTTTTTCTATGAAATCTCCCAACACTGATTCAGGATTCACGTCTCACTACTTTCTCTCCTTTACTATTATTTTATTATTAATAAAGCTACAATGTAGCACAAATTGCTTTTAAAAAGATAAAAGATAAATATAAGATCTCTCAGAATTAAAGCTTTGGGGAAAAATAAAAGGAATAGATTCTCATCTCTTTTGGGAAAAACAAACTGGATAATGTAGCCACCAGCAAGATCACAGATGTAAATTGGTTAAGTCTGTCAGCATTAGAGAAAATTTGTCTATATGGAAGAGACTGGGGAATTTAAGAATGGCCAATAAAACAACAATTTTCTCGTACCTGAGGGAACCAAGCTGTAAAATCTATCACACTTTGCGAGGATATTTTTTAAATGACATGTTGGAATTGGACTTTTGGCTGATTTTCAAAAGTACTGAGCACCTAAAACTCCATTTGAAGTCAATGGGAGTGAACAGTGCTCAGCAACTCTGAAAATCAGATTCTGAGGAATAAAAAAGAAAAGTTATCAGAGCTAAATGAAAAACACATTCAGAAAATGGACAAACATTTCAGAATACAGGAGCTGAATAAGAGACTGCTTCAAAAAAGTCTAAGAAAGGCACAGCATTTTCTCTGTTGTTGAATAAATGGGGTATGTCTTACAATGATTCTGGGTTTTGCATTTTTCTTAATCTTTCTTGTGTAATACAAGACAGAAAGAAAAATTTTATGAATTTAAGACCTATATTTTTTTCTTTAATGCAGAGATTGTACATGCTATTAAAATTTTGAGATTTACCATGTGCAGCAGTTAAATTTAGTCCAGTATGAACAAGATTCCCCACCACAAGTAAAGAAAATACTATGAATACCATTGTGTAGAGAGCACCAAGATTTTATTGGCAGTCCCTTTAGCGTTCTTTTGATTTTAACTAAAGATAATTTGTACTGTGATCTTAGCAGTAACTTGTTCCTTGCATCCATGGGTATGAAAAATATAAATCACCAATTATATCACTTATAGTTTCACTTTCTATTTCCTTTATTTTTTTTTAAATTACACTGGTCTACAATTTTTGAGAAGTCGTCTGCTTCAGAGATAAAATGTGCTATTTATTATGTATTTTGATGTGCTGAATTCAAATATGACAATTAAAACAACTGATTGGCTACTGTTTCTAAGATATTTAAGTTTTTACATTTTATGTCTATGTATATTATGTAGATAGTAGAGTTTTAATCATAAATTGTAAACTTAGGTCTTTTCATGTGTTTATGGTTGCTTTACATGATAATATTTCACCTGTCCTGTTTATGTAACACTTTAAAAATCAGCAAAAGGGTTATATAAATAAAATTTATTATGAAACAAAAGGCAAAAAACTATTATGTACATAGTTTAGTCCTATTCAGTGTCTACTCGGTGCTTCTTGGCTTGTCTCTTGTATTCATTAAATGGAGCATCTTTTGTCACTGTCCAGCAATAGTCTGCAAGCATTGATGGGCTCCATTTGCCCTGATAGCGTTTCTCCATTGTTGCAATGTCCTGGTGAAATCGCTCGCCGTGCTCGTCGCTCACTGCTCCGCAGTTCGGTGGAAAAAAATCTAGATGAGAGTGCAAAAAATGTATCTTTAGTGACATGTTGCAACCAAGGCTTTTGTATGCCTTGAGGAGGTTTTCCACCAACAACTTGTAGTTGTCTGCCTTGTTGTTTCCGAGAAAATTTATTGCCACTAACTGGAAGGCTTTCCATGCCGTCTTTTCCTTGCCACGCAGTGCATGGTCAAATGCATCATCTCAAAGAAGTTCACGAATCTGAGGACCAACAAAGACACCTTCCTTTATCTTAGCTTCACTTAACCTTGGAAATTTTCCCCGGAGGTACTTGAAAGCTGCTTGTGTTTTGTCAATGACCTTGACAAAGTTCTTCATCAGACCCAGCTTGATGTGTAAGGGTGGTAACAAAATCTTCCTTGATTCAACAAGTGGTGGATGCTGAACACTTTTCCTCCCAGGCTCCAATGACTGTCGGAGTGGCCAATCTTTCTTGATGTAGTGGGAATCTCTTGCACGACTATCCCATTCGCAGAGAAAACAGCAGTACTTTGTGTATCCAGTCTGCAGACCAAGCAAGAGAGCAACAACCTTCAAAACTGCCACTGATGTTGGTCATAGTTTATGCACCTCAAAAGTTGTTTCATGTTGTCATAGGTTTCCTTCATATGGACTGCATGACCAACTGGAATTGATGGCAAAACATTGCCATTATGCAGTAAAACAGCTTTAAGACTCGACTTCGATGAATCAATGAACAGTCTCCACTCATCTGGATCGTGAACGATGTTGAGGGCTGCCATCACGCCATCGATGTTGTTGCAGGCTACAAGATCACCTTCCATGAAGAAGAATGGGACAAGATCCTTTGGACGGTCATGGAACATGGAAACCCTAACATCACCTGCCAGGAGATTCCACTGCTGTAGTCTGGAGCCCAACAGCTCTGCCTTACTCTTGGGTAGTTCCAAATCCCTGACAAGGTCATTCAGTTCACCTTGTGTTATGAGGTGTGGTTCAGAGGAGGAGGATGGGAGAAAATGTGGGTCCTGTGACATTGATGGTTCAGGACCAGAAGTTTCATCCTCTTCCTCTTCCTCGTCTGACTCAAGTGAGAATGATTCTGGTGCATCAGGAACCGGCAGTCCTTCTCCGTGGGGTACTGGGCGTATAGCTGATGGAATGTTTGGATAACGCACAGTCCTCTTTTTCTTCTTTCACACACCTTTCCCAACTGGAGGCACCATGCAGAAGTAACAATTGCTGGTATGATCTGTTGGCTCTCTCCAAATCATTGGCACTGCAAAAGGCATAGATTTCCTTTTCCTGTTCAACCACTGGCGAAGATTTGTTGCACAAGTGTTGCAGCATATGTGTGGGGCCCACCTCTTGTCCTGATCTCCAATTTTGCAGCCAAAATAAAGGTGGTAGGCTCTCTTAACCATAGTGGTTATACTGCGCTTTTGTGATGCAAAAGTCACTTCACCACAAACATAGCAGAAGTTATCTGCACTGTTCACACAAGTACAAGACATCTCTGCTCACTTTGGCTAAACAGAAATGTGTCCCTTTGCAAAATCAAACACTGACAAATAAGAGAGCACGACACTGTATGATTTCTAGAGCTGATATAGGGCAATTTGTTCAGCAGAGTGATGTAAGCTTCGTTATGATTGCATCATCCATGACTTCTAGGAATAACATGATGCAATTCATATCATGTATGACGCAATACCAGCTTCAGATTGCATCATTCATTGTTTTGCCTACAAAGCAAATACTGTCCAAACCCAGTCATAGATTTATTCATAGATCCAGTCAAAGATGTATTTTAGTCATTTCTGGTTTAAATTGAGATCCCTTCCCTTTATAACTCACTTATCCTCCGCCATTCCCAAGTCAAGGATCGTATATACTGACCCAATAGCATATCTTGAAAACTAGAGCCAATCAACAATTTTAAGCATCATTTTCGTTCTCAGTGACCCAGAATTAGTAAAGATTTACTACACTTATTTCAGAAGCATTTTGGCTGTAGAGCAGTGTTAAGGGCAGTTCTCTCTTGCTCTTAAACTGTGAAAAGCGTTGTAGTCTTAGGCTAGGTCTACACTACAGCGGGGTTCCGACCTAAGATACGCAACTTCAGCTATGCGAATACCATAGCTGAAGTTGCGTATTTTAGGTCGGCTTACCTGGCGGTGAGGACGGGGGAAAGTCGACCGCTGCCGCCTCTTGCCGAGGTGGATTTCCGGAGTTGACGGCAGAGCGATCAGGGATTGATTTTACCGCGTCCTCACGAGACGCGGTAAGTCGATCCCCGATAGACCGATTGCTACCCGCCGGATCGGCGGGTAGTGAAGACATACCCTTACTCTAGATATTTTTCATTTTTAGTAGCAGGTTAGCCTATTGTCTTCTGTTGTAAATGTATCTGTACTCTGTAACAGTGGTCTCCAAGTGGGGTGCGCAAGAGGATCCTTGGGGGTGTGGCGGCAGGAGGAGGGCCTTTTTTTTTTTTTTTTTGCTTCATCAGGCAGGAGTCTGAGTGTTTTTTTGGGTTTTTTTTTGCTTCGGGCGTGAGTCCGAGCGGCCTTTTTAAATTTTTTTTTGCTGCGGCGCGGCAGGGGGTGCGTGCTCAAAAAATTTTTACTGATAGGGTGCACGATCAAAAAAGTTTGGAGACCACTGCTCTATAACATAGGAAGGAATATTTAAAATCAATTAACATAACATTGAATATTCCAAATAATATAAAAACAACACACAAAATTCTGTATGTAGATTTTTTTGTATGTAATGTGAAAATGTTGACTGCTTAAAATATATTGATGAGGCTGCTTGGATCTGTCAGTGTGAAAACAGAAGAACTGCCTACCATATATGAATAGGTTTCTAGGAATTATCTAGAAATGTTTATTTTTATTCAACAACTCAAGTCCTTGTACAACAGTTGTAAATTTGTAAATATTTAGAAATGAACACCTTTCAATGAAGTTAACAAAAACAATTTTGTCATATCAGGTGATTGCAGTGCCATGGCTGGCTGAACAAAAGAAGACTATAAGACTCTTGCTTACATATCTTTCAATCACATTTGTCATTTTTCTAGCAAAGCTTGCTTCTTTTCACAGTTTTGAGTTTGCTGTAATAAGGACATCGCATGATGAGAAGGGCAGCGTATACTGACTGAACTCCACTGAAGTAAATAATAAACATCCCTGTTTATGATATGCACCTTTTTATAACACAAAAAATATATGGCTCCTCTGAAGTTCCTTATGGAGAGTGTCTGTAACATAAGTATTTCTAGTGATCTATTGCTGTATCTCTTGTCTTCTCTATAACTTTGTTTTTGGTTGATTGTCTTCCCTTCTGCATTATGTCTGAATTAGACTATAAGCACCTTACTGTGAAAATATCTGACTAAAACTATCATAGATCATATTTATATAAAATATATTTAAAAAGCTATTTTGAACACACAGTATTCTGTTGTGAGCTTTCTGATCCAGGGTTGAACAATGGGATTTACAAGAGCTCAACACCACAGAAAAATCAAACCATCTACAGTAAAACTTTGTTATCCAGCATGACCGATTTTACCAATACCAATTTTCAAAGAATTAGAATCAGTAAAATGAATAAAGTATAAAATAGTATACAGGTACTCACCAATCCAGTAGCAGTACTGCACTGCAGAGTGGTTGGTTTCCTGAAGCACTTAGGTGTATATAGGTAAAGTTTTCTATACAGTAGATTGTATTATGACACTATATATCACTATGGGCAGCGCATGGCATACACCCAGATCACTAAAAATATGCTTAAACACTAAAACTATACTGAACATAATTTAATCTTTCTTTGATGATTCAGAAGGCACTTCCAGATCTTGCAGTGCCTCATGGTCATCATTATCAACATCAATTATCATTGTAGATTTAGAAGGTGTAGGAGATTGGGCTAAATCTGTAGTAACCCTATGACACACCCTAGAAGCTGCTTTTTTGAATAAATCCCTGATATCAGCTTGCTTACTTGTCTTGTGCCTCTTCTGCATAAAAGTAGAGTGCAGAATGTGCAATTGCATAGCCTCCTGGGCAATATACTAGTCCTGGTTACTAGATTGAAGATTTGTTTTGGGAGATATCAGAAATGCCAGTTAATAGAGCTTTCTGGTTGATAAAGTGCCGGCTTTGATAGCACAGCTTTTATTGTACAATTTTTTTCCAGTAAACCAGTAAATGCTTGAAATGATATGAAGAGATGATTTTTTCAAGTATGGTGCTGTAGAGTTTGTATGTGGATTTACAGTTCTGTGGGAAAGACAATGTCCAATACAATAAATCACTGGACACAAAAATAACAGTTCTGCAATTCTGATGGTGGAAGTGGTGCTAAGAAGCATACAGTCTGCATGTGTGTTCTTAAAGACAAATATGTTTTCCCAGGGCCCTAACTCCTCATGCTATTTGGGACTAACAGCAAAATGGAGTTAATTCTCAGGCTAACCAGCAGGGTGGCAGCAGGCAGGATATTGAGAAATCTCTGTGAGGGCTACCTTAGAGGAGTAGTACAGTTTCAGAGGAACTCGTTCGGTCTCTTAGTTGTATAAATGTGATATGATACAAATGCTGATGTATATGGAGGGAGTATCCCCGTCTGAGAAAAACAGAAGGCAAAGAGTAATGATGTGAGAAAACTATATATTATACGTCCATTCCTGACACATTGCTCAGATGGTGTAAATTGTTGTAGCTCCGTTGATTTCAATGAAGCTACTGTCCATTTCTTTTGGGATGACATGGCTCTCTTGGCATGTACCATAGTTTGAACAGGTGAATGAGAGAGAGTCTTGCGTTCAGGGGCCTTTTGTTCCCCGGAGAAGCATAAAGGCAATTTTTATCCTTTGTCTATCTTCTCTCTTTTAAATATAGTGATAACAGATTATTTATGTTGAAATTCTATAGCTGCTTAAATATAGATGCCTTTCTAGAAATCCAAATATAGATTCATAGATTCATAGATTCTAGGACTGGAAGGGACCTCGAGAGGTCATCGAGTCCAGTCCCCTGCCCGCATGGCAGGACCAAATACTGTCTAGACCATCCCTGATAGACATTTATCTAACCTACTCTTAAATATCTCCAGAGATGGAGATTCCACAACCTCCCTAGGCAATTTATTCCAGTGTTTAACCACCCTGACAGTTAGGAACTTTTTCCTAATGTCCAACCTAGACCTCCCTTGCTGCAGTTTAAGCCCATTGCT